>NW_024423319.1:112191863-112244242 GCF_017311325.1 Ursus maritimus
CCTGATTGTACACACTCTCTCTCTCTGACAAATAAATAAAATCTTAAAAAAAAAAAAAAAAAGTAACTCTGTCTCTCATTTCAAATACATTGGCTTTTCTGGAGTTTGGGGTGATTATAATGGGTTCATTCAAAGTATTCATTATTGCTTTTCCTGCTGATAGTGCTCTCGCAAACATGGCAAATGTTCTAAAACCCGCTGGACTTTCTATAAGAACTGTGCGAGACAACCCCACAAAGTGACACAAGAAGGACAAGGATTCTTGTATGCCCAGGGAAAGCAGCATTATGACAGGAAGCAGAGTGGCTATAATAGGCAGACTAAGCCGATTTTCCAGAAAAAGACCTAAAACTACAAAGAGGATTGTGCTGAAGCTTGAATGTGTTGAGCCCAACTGCAGATCTAAGAAAATGCTGGCTATTAAGAGATGCAAGAATTCTAAATTGGGAGGAGATAAGAAAGAAAAGGCCAAGTGATCCAGTTCTAAGCTTCATATTTTGGTTTTATGAAGACAATAAGATCTTGAGGTTATGTTCAAAAGAAACCAAAAACCCCTCTCTTTATTAAAACAAGCACTTCCCAATCTCATAACATTTGAATAAAAAAGAAATTTAATCTCCCTGAAAACAATTTTTGGCAGTAAAATTCATTACATCTGTTTACATAGTTATGGGGAAAACTCAATAAAACTACCAATCTATTTAACATCTTGTGCTTGATGAAGCATATTAGAACATGAAATAAAACACTTTGGAACATGAATATACAGTCAAAAGAGCGAGTCCTTTCATTACCAGGTTGTGTTACACTACTTTTACAAAAATCTTATCCCCATCCTTTGCCTTTCCATACATAGTCTATAAAACTATTCGACTGTAAATTGAACTAACTAGGGAGGGAAATTTTAACACGTTTGTGAAATGTGCATTATAAATAAATCAATGCCAATGTGCTATCAGCAAAGGTCTTAACAGATCTACTCTACTTAATAAAGTAAAAATAAACATAGTAACAGTTTACATGAGACTGGATATAGTTCAAGTATCAGAAAATAACAATTCAGTTTAGCAAATCTTTTCATTATTCTTTAGATCTCTAAGTTTAATGCACTCTCCTATCAAAATCCCAACTGCCTTTTTTTCCTCAGAAACTAACAAATGATCCTAAAATTCATATAGAAATGCAAAAAAAAAAAAAAAAAAAAAAAAAAAAAACCACCAAAAACAAAAACATAATAGCCAAAAGAATCTGGAAACAAAGTTAAGCACATTTTCCAATTTCTAAATTTACTGCAAAGTTACAGTAATCAAGACAGAACTGTAGAACTGGCATCGGATTACATATATATTTATAATAATGGAATAGAATTTCAAGTCAAGAAATAAGCCCTTACACTTATGGTCAATTGATTCTTGACAAGAATGACAAGTAGAGAAAAGATAGTTGTTTTCCACACCTGGAGATGGGACAACATGAAAAGAGTGAAGCAGGACCTCTACCTCACACTATACAGAAAAATTAACTTAAAACGGATCATAGACCTAATGTAAAAGCTAAAACTATAAAACACTTAAAAGAAATCATAGGCATATATTTTCATGCCCTCTGGTTAGGAATGATTTCTCAGATATAACACCAAAAACACAAGTGACAAAAGAAAAATAAATAAATCAGACATCATCAAGATTAATAATTGTGTGCTTCAAAGTACACCATCAAAAAAGCAAAAATAAACCCAAAGAATAAGAGAAACATTTGCAAATCATATATCTGACCGGTATCCAGAATATGCAAAAAAATCCTACTACTCAATAATAAAAGATTACTAGCTAAAAAGATGGGCAAAGGATTTGAATAGACATTTTTCCAAAGAAGATATACAAATGACCAATAAGCACATGAAAAGATGCTGAAGATCTTTAGTCATCCAGGAAATGCAAATCAAAACTACTATGAGATACCAGTTCACACCCACTAGGATAGCTATAATCAAAAAGATAGACAATAACAAGTGTTGTAGAGGATGTGGAAAATTGGAACCCTCATACACTGCTGATATGAATGTAAAATGATACAGCTGCTTTGGAAAACAGTTGAGCAATTCTTCAAAAAGCTAAAAATTGTGTTGCCATATGATCCAGCAATTTGACTCCTGGTATATACCCAAGAGAAATGAAAACATAAATCTACAATAAAACTTACACACAGGGGCACCTGGGTGACTCAGTCTGTTAAGCATCTGCCTTTGGCTCAGGTCATGATCCCGGGTCCTGGGATCAACCCCTGCAACGGGCACCTACTCAGCAGGGAGCCTGCTTCTCCCTCTCTGTCTGCCTCTCCCCACTGGTGCTCACTCTCTCATTCTCTCAAATAAATAAATAAAATTTAAAAAAAAAAATAAAAGAACTTGCACACAGGGACACCTCGGTGGCTCAGCTGGTTGAGTGTCTGACTCTTAATTTCTGCTCAGGTCATGATCTCAGGGTCCTATAATCAAGCCCAGGGTCAGGCTCCATGCTCACCAGGGTGTCTGCTTCAGATTCTCTCTCTCCCTCCCCTCTGCCCCTTCACATCCTCACCTCCCGCTCTCTCTCTCTCAAATAAATAAATAAATATTTTAAAAAAATAACAACAACAAAAAACTTGGGAGTGCCTGGGTGGCTCCAGCTGGTTAAGCGTCTGCCTTTGGCTCAGGTGCATGATCTCAGGTCCGGGATCGATGCCCCCAGTCGGCTCCCTGCTCAGCTGGAGGTCTGCTTCTCCCTCTCCCTCTGCCTCTCCCCCACTTGTGCACTCCTCTCTTAAAAATAAAAAAACAGGGGCACCTGGGTGGCTCAGTCGTAAGCATCTGCCTTCGGTTCAGGGCATGATCCCGGCATTATGGGATTGAGCCCGCATCAGGCTCCTCTGCTGGAAGCCTGCTTCTTCCTCTCCCACTCCCCTGCTTGTGTCCCTCTCTGCTGGCTGCCTCTCTCCTGTCAAATAAATAAACAAAATCTTCAAAAAAAAAGATTAAAAAAAAAAAGATTTGGTACATTCACTCTTTAGTGTTCTTGGGCCCAATTCTAATGAGTGTGTTGTGGGGCTGGGGGATGGCTCCCACAGAACAGTAAGCAATTCTGGACAACCTGCTGGTGTTCAACTCAATTCTAACACTATCTACCCCAAGATAGCTTCAGATTCCACAGGTTAAGGGTTCAGTCCTGGGGTGCCTGGGTGGCACTCGTAGCGCCTGCCTTCGGCTCAGGGCATGATCCAGCTCTGGGATCGAGCCACACTCAGGCTCCTCCACTGGGAGCCTGCTTCTTCCTCTCTCCACATCCCCTGCTTGTGTTCCCTCTCTCTGGCTGTCTCTCTCTGTGTCAAATAAATAAATAAAATCTTTAAAAAAAAAAAAAAAGGGTTCAGTCCTGCTCCCTCACCCCATTTCAGACAGCATTTGCAATCCCAGAGTGTTATCTATGCTTCTGACTGACTGGCTCCACAGATTGGAGGCTCTAACAATCCCTCCAACTCGGGATGCCACGTCCAGGTTGTTCCAGGTACATCTGACCAACTGGCTATAAATTAAGGGTTCCCATGACTCCCTCAGAAATTAACTGGAAAGAGGTTTAATTAATTCGCTAGAGCAGCTCACAGAGCACAGCAAAACATTTTTCTTTTTTTTTTTCCTACTAAATAGCCAATTTATTATAAAAGGATAGAACTCGGAGGGCCTGGGTGGCTCAGTTGGTTAAGTGTCTGCCTTCGGCTCAGGTCATGATCTCGGTGGGTCCTGGGATCTTAGCCGCGTTGGTCTCCGCTCAGTGGAGAGTATGCTTCTCCCTCTCCCTCTGCCCCTTGCTCGTGCTCTCTCTCTTATTTCTATCTCAAATAAATAACTAAAATCTTTAAAAACAAAATGATATAACTCAAGAACAGCCAGATGGAAGAGATGCACAGAGCAAGGTGTGGGAAAGGGACAGATTGCCCATGCTCTCTCCCAACTAACCACTCTCCCAAGCACCTCCATTTGTTCTAAACCCGAAGCTCTCTGAATCTGCCCATCCTTTCATGTTTTATGGAGGCTTCATTACATAGGCATGATTGATTAAAGAACTGGCCATTGGCAACTGATTCAACCTCTAGCCCCTCCTCTCCCCTGAGGTCAGTAGGTGGGACTGAAAGTTCCAACCCTCCAACCACATGGCTGGCTTCCTGGCAACCAGCCCCATCCTTAGGTGTTTTCCAAAATCCACCTCATTAACATAACAAAGGACAGCCACTTTTATCATACTCTTAGGAAATTCCAAGGTGTTTTTTTTTAAGATTTATTTATTTGAGAGAGAGAGAGAAAGAGATAGAGCTTGCACACACGCACTCATGCACATGCCAGTGGGAGGAGGGACAGAGTGAGAGAATCTTCAAGCAGGCTCCCCAGAGAGGCCGATGGGGGGTTGATCTCTCTATGAGATCATGACCTGAGCCGAAACCAGAGCTGGATGCTCCACGACTGAGCCAACCAGGTGCCCCAGGAAATTCCAAGGTTTTTAGGAGCTCTGGGCCAGAAATGGGCGGACCAAATATATATCTATTAAAAATCACAACATCACTTCCATACAATGGAGTATTACTTGGCAATAAAACAATAAAGTACTAATGGGTAAACTTTGACAATATTATGCCAGTGGTAAGTGAAAGAATTCAGTCACAAAACACATACCATATGATTCCATTGATATGAAATATCCAGAACAGGTAAATCCATAGAGACAGAAAGTAGATTAGTGATTTCTTAGGGCTTGTGGGGACAGTGTAGGGTGGGAGTGGGGAGTAACTATTAATAGGTCCCAAGTTTCTTTTAGGGGAATGAAAATTAGATTATGATCATGGTTACACATTTGTGAATATAACAAAACATATTATACATTTTAAATAGGTAATTCATGGTATGTGAATTATATCTCAATACACCTATTAAAAAATAAAAATAAAAGTAATCATGACACCTTATGTGAAAATTCATTATGAAATCTGAATTAGGGAGTCTGAATTAAGAAAGTTTTGAAGTTCCTTTTTTCCCTCACAAGTTTTGATCTGCAGCTGAACATTTTGTAATTGAAATGCCAGCTAAATTAATCTCTTCCTCTCCCCAAGGCAAATTTCATCAAATTTCCTTCGATTGTTCTTTTCCCCAATAAAGATCAGTACTCTTGTACTTAAAAGATGCAATCCCAAATGACTCATCACTTATCTCCTGGGTAGCAAGCACTGTTGCAACAAGAGACCATTTTTCGTTTGATTCAGAAGACTTGGTCAGTCTGCAATCTACATTCTGCTTCTAATAGACTGCTCAGAGAATATTTCTTTACTTCTGTCAGAGAAATTAGTGAAAAACTGTGAAATGAACCAAACAAAATTATCTTCTGGGTGTCCCATCTGGTGCACCCTTCCAGGTTATCTGATTCCCTGGGAGCTTATGCCTTTCAATGTGTTTGAGCTATTTTACAATTCTGTGAATTGTAGGAAAATGATAACGATGTAAATGATTCATATCTATCAAAATGCAAATTAATAGTTTAGTGGATGGGATGGATTATTTTCTGTAGATATTGACCAGTTTTGCATCTGCTTCTGAATTCTAGGATGTACTAGGGCCTACGCAGGCTGCCCCAAGATATGACACAGTGGCATACTGATTATTCTGAATTAAAGTTATATAAGAAACAATCCATACAAGAACACTTTGACCCTCTTGATCCTCCAAAAGCAGGAAATAATGTCCCATGTGAAAAGCACCCTTCCTGCACCAGGAGGCCGAGAGACATCCTTATCAGAGAGATTCAAAGCCAAAGAAACTTATATTAAAAACCTTGTTACTTTTAACTGATTACTACCCCAACCCAAATTCTTATTAGAATTCTTATTAATTGAAGCTCCAAGCATAAGCTTGCTTTTTCCTACCAGAGTTACAGATCTTTATGTCTATGTCTGCCTGCATTGGGTCTCTACTAAAAAGAAAAAAAAGACCAAAATTGAGTCATTCACCTCACAACGGCAAACCAAGCCCATTACAGTTTCAACCTTTCCAGGAATGTGACCTTTTAACAGTCAATGTGAAATCTGATGAGCACTAGTAAGATCATCTGCATGATAAATCCCTGCTGGTTCCCTTCCCACCAAAAAGAAGATGTCCTGGCCTGAGACAATTCTTTCTTTACTTTTTTTTTTTTTAAAGATTTTATTTATTTATTCGACAGAGATAGAGACAGCCAGTGAGAGAGGGAACACAGCAGGGAGTGGGAGAGGAAGAAGCAGGCTCACAGCAGAGGAGCCTATGGGGAGCCTCGATCCCATAACACCAGGATCACGACCTGAGCCGAAGGCAGGCGCTTAACCGCTGTGCCACCCAGGCGCCCCAATTCTTTCTTCCTGCAACCCTCCTTCCTATAGAAACTTTCTATTTTATGCAACTCCTCAGAGTATCTCTCTACTTGCTAGATGGGATGCTGCCCAATTCATGAATTGCTTAATAAAGCTAATTAGATCTTCAAATTTACACAGTTGAATTTTTGTTTTATAACACTTCTTGGGTCCCATATCTATGAGACTTCTATACATATGAATTAAATTTGTTTTTTCTCCTGTTAATCTGTCTTTTGTCAATTCAATTCTCAGACCAGCTAGAATCTTACAAGGTAAAGGAAAAATTTCCTCCACAACAGAAGCATTTCTGATTGCCTTTATATGTATATTCTTTGAATTCTCCTTGGAACTGGTTGAAACATCTTACTGGTTCCCCCAGTAATTAATGGGATAAATAATATATTTTATACGTGTTCATTTTATATTTGTTAGTGATCTATAATTTATTTTTTAGAAAAGTATCTTTAACACTCTACTTCACACATAGTATAGTGAGACTTGGTTTCTGATGACCGATAGTAAATAACTTAATTAACGACCTATTAATTCATAGTTTCATAGTAATGCAGTTTTATTGTGTCATAGCTGGGCATATAATAATAGCACAATACCTAATAATATATGAGTTAATGCTCAATAAATTTTGTTAAATAATTCTTTTTCTACTTCAGTACATAACTTGTAGTTTTAATCTATTGTTAAAGGATCCCCTCATTACATTTACTTCTGTCTTCCCTGGATCAGCTCTTTTCATGATGTTTACACTGACTTTTTCACCACTCCTTCACACACAGCAGATCTGGCTTTCCATTCATGTGATTTGAGGACTCATAGACTACTCCCAAACCCCATGATTTCCAGAGATCTCAGTAAAAATACATAACAATCAGGGAGAAAAGATACTCAAAAACAATTCTGTAATTGAAGAACACACATGTCAGCTCATCTCCCAACCCCAACCCCACTGGCAGGAATGGAAGAGGGTGGTATTTCCTCTAAGAAATTTGTTGTTCCTTTTATAAGTTAATTTTCAATCTTCATGAAGCTAAAATAGTTGTCATTAAGAGGATCAGCGATTCACACTTTACTCATTCTTGGCAGGCCTAAGGGGAGAAAAGAGGGCAAAAGAGATGGATGCATAATCATTTGAAGTGCTAACTCTATTACAAGAGAGCAGCCTTACAATTACAGGGCAGATAAGGAAAATTTTATCTTTCTCCTCATCAAGTTTTGACTATAGTCTGAGAACTAAGGCTCATTCTTAAATCATGTATGTTTATTCATTCTCTCAATAAACATTTATTAAGCACCTGCTATGGGTCTAGCACCTTGTTGGGCAATGTAGCAGATACTGAAGGTGCTCTGCCTGTACCCTCAGATCTTCCCAGAGGTCACCTGCAGAGGATTACCTTATAGGCTAATGGATTCCACAGGGTGCTCGATGGCCACTAAAGGAATGTGCTTGCCTAGACAATCTGGAAGTGCTAGCATGGGAGTGGATAGATAAAGACCCTAACTTCCTCTCCTCAGGGAGCTGTTACGCATTTCTCAGAAGGTCCCCAGAGGTCTGAACCTCTGTTGCCCACAGTGGTATTCCACTTATTCATACACTTCTTGATTGCTTCACTTTCCCTGTCTCTTCCTGGAATCACCTCCCAAATAAACATCTCCACCCAAATCCTTGCCTTGGGGTCTGTTCTTGGGAAACCCAACTAAGACAGGCAAAATCTGTATGTATATGTGGTGAGCCAATGTGTACCTCACTCTTCTGTAGATGTAGAACACCCAAGACTTCCTTTCTGGAGTCTTGCAAACTGAACCTAACTCAGATTGGGGGCATGTCCTGCTGAGGGTAAAGAACCACACCACCTACCCCCACACAGCTTACTGTCTACATTTCCTATTCAGATGGCTTCACCGACATCGTTTTACTAGTCCACTGTCTTTGATGAGGTTGTGGGATATCGGTGAGGTGAGGTGAGGTGAGGTGGAGTCCAGAGCCGACAACCAAGAGAGAATTCTTGAGACGCTCTTTGACATCTCAAGGTGGTTTATAAAAACATGGGGACAGGACCGTGGGCAGAAAGAGCTGCACTGGGGTCGTGAGGAGTGGCCCATTCTATGCGCTCAAGTTGGGAGGGGATTAGGGATACCTAAGTCTCTAAGGAATTTTGGAAGCAAGGTTTCCAGAACCTTGAGGGGAGCTAGCTTGTTCAAAAAGGTCATTTATTACCATCTAATAAAACCTTAGTCATAAGACCCTTCAGATGTATATCAGTGGGCCATATGCTTGGGGATGATTTCCAACACATATCTTGGGGGTTAGAGATAAAGGAAGTTTCCAAAAGAATTTTTATATGTTAAAGTAGACTTACAGGATCCTGGTGGGGGAAGAGGGGTCAGGCTAGGATTGCCTTTGCCCTTAGCAAAGATATTAACATCGAGGCAGTTGAGTCCCTAGAGGAATGTCACTTTGCCTGTTTCAAGGACTTGTCAATGGGCTGTTATTATTAAAAAATTTAATAATTTTTCCTCTGCCTTTGTTTCCCACATCACCTTCATCAACATGACTTTACTCTTCCAAAATAACCTTGTTTAAGAGGATTAAAGTCACAGATAACTTTATTATTTATTCCAGAAAACTTTACCAAGAAAATCATTTAAATAAAAATAAAACTATTCAACTCTTCGATAGACACCTTTGACAACTTTCTCTCCCATGACTCTTTAAAACATTCACCTCAAAATCCACCCCTTGCTGTGTCCACCAATTCTAACTTATCATATCTTGATCTTTACTCAATGTTAATCAAGCCTTTGCATGAAAGGCCCATTTTCTTAAAAGACTTTTATTTATTCATTTGACAGACAGAGAGAGAGAGTGAGCATGGGAGAGCAGAGAGCACAAGCAGGGGGAATGGCAGGGAAGAGGGAGAAGCATGCTCCCCACTGAGCAGGGAGTCCCATACAGGGCTTGATCCCAGGACCCAGGATCACGACCTGAGCCAAACAGGCAGCTAACTGACTGAGCCACTCAGGTGCCCCTGAAAGGTCCATTTTAAATTGGCCTCTAAAAACCTCCTAAATATCCCGGTTTAGCCCTTCCCCTAAAGAAGCTACCAAGACTCTGTCAAGGTATGCTCCCCACTACCACAGTAAGAATAAACTTAGTTTTGTCTTATCAACAGGTTGTTTTGGAGATTTTCAGAGAGCCATAATGCAAGAGGGTGAGAACAGGGTTGGTGGGGGATAGCCTTAGATAAGACCAACCCCTGAGGAGATGGTCGAGTTTCATAAAAGTTGAGCTGCAGATTGTCATGACAGATATTAGAACAAGGTAGTCTTCCTGATAAGTAAGACTTAAGGTCAGAGAGCAAGGTTAAGAACTATGTGCTACATTGCATCCTCGAGGTGATCCTTTGTGAAACACTTAAATCCTTGACTACATTTTCCATAGACCATGTGAGATAAGGCATAATCAATTCATGGTTTAAAAATCCTTCCTTCATAGGTTGCAATTTCCTTTAGTGTTCTTTCACCCTTTAGGAAAGCCTGATTTGCCTACAAATCTTTGAGGGAGTGCTGTGAAGGGAAGTGAGGGACAGGGTCACAAGGAAGGCAAGTCCTGACCATATCCCTCCCTCCCCTCTAAGAACACTCTGGTTTGAGGCAGCAGTGGGAGCACATCAAGGACAACTGCAGTTTAATGTATATCAGCAGCCAGGCCATGCCCAGCTCCGGTCCATGATGGCACACGAAGTCACACAACCCTTGCAGGATAGCAAGGAGGAAGCAAGGAGCCTCCTCTCTTTCTCAAATATACCTGAGCAGCACTGCCCAATAGAAATATAACATATGCCACAAATGCTAGCCACATATATAATTTAAAACTCCTTGTATTTTCAAATTAAAAAAATTCTTATACCCACATATTTTTAAAAGTAAAAATAGGTAAAGGTAAAATTAATTTCAATACTGTAATTTATTTAAATAATACATCCAAAATATTATTTCCACATATAATCAATATAAAAATTATTAATTAAATAGTTTCCTTCTGTTAACTAAATCTTTGAAATCTAGTGTGTATTTTGCACTTACAGCACATTTCAATCCGATTAGCCACAGTTCAAGTGCTCAATAGGCACACGGAGCTCCTAGCTACAGTATTGGACAATGGGACCCTGAAAGAGAAAATACCCTTAGATAATAACCCCTCATTCACTGTGTTTCATTTAGAAGCAGAACTAGGGCTCTCTACAGAAATCAGAGACCAAGGCTAGCAGGAGTGAGCCATGAAAGAGAAATAAGCAATGAGCCGGAAGCCAGCCCTCATCTTAGAGATAATTGTGTTTAGCCAGCCCTACTGTCTGGGCCACATCTGCTCTGTTAAAACCCAGTATGTTCGTACTTTCTACTGTGTCAGGAACAAGTTGTATTTCCTGTTCTCTTTATTTTCCCTGTTATTTCTTCTGTAAATTTCTCTTTTAAAATAAGAAAAAATTTCTGGCTCATTCTGCGTGCTGTGCTGTGAGCAACAAAGTCCTCTGTCTCTGATCCAATGTCTTCTGGCAGCCTCCATGAAACTGTAAACCTACTTGTTAGCTTGCAAGAAGGGTAAAATCTCAGAGCCAGAAGTTCTTACATTATCATCCCATCCTTCAATGTCTAACTAGGTCTAACTCCTCCAAGGTAACTTTATTAACCTCCTCAGAGTTCTCAACACTATTTATTTCTACTCAGCCTTGAGCATTTACCATATAGATTATGCTGTTATAATTTTGCATGTGTTTATATTTTAATATCTCCAATCTTCCCCCCATGTTGCTCTATGCACAATATTCACTGAAATGTTTGCTGATACATGATCTTTGTCCCATAAATGTGAAACCTCAGAGAACTTTTGCACCTTGTAAGATGGAGACCTACCTGCTGCCCCCTTTCCATCTTCAGATGTGATGATGGTGTCTGCTCTGCTCTCCTCCTCTCATGCACTATTTCTTTCCTCCTCCACTCCCACTCTCCTTGCTTCCCTTTCACCTCTAGCCATTTACTACACTTTTATTTTCATAACACGAAAACAGATCAACTTGGTGAAATCAAGTCCATCGAATCTGGAGTAATGGGATGTAAAAGCTAAAAAGGGCGCCTGGGTGGCACAGCGTTAGCGTCTGCCTTCGCTCAGGGCGTGATCCTGGCATTATGGGATCGAGCCCCACATCAGGCTCTTCCGCTATGAGCCTGCTTCTTCCTCTCCCACTCCCCCTGCTTGTGTACCCTCTCTCGCTGGCTGTCTCTATCTCCTGAATAAATAAATAAAAAATCTTTAAAAAAAAAAAAAAAAAGCTAAAAAGATCACTTTTTAATTGAAACAATGAATGCCTAAAACACATTTGTCTTCAGATAACCTCAGGAAAAAAATGTTTCCTTCACCAATGCAAATCTCTTTGGAAGGAGGCTGCACTAACATGACTAAAGTTAACAGATCTCAGTTCTTTTCCTCATAGGAAAAATGAAAAATAATGGCATGAGTCCATTAACGGATACAGAATATTAACCGCTTCTATTCCAAGTAATCATACCAGAAGTTTTCAATTCTTTTAACCTACCCACCACATAACATTTGAAAAGATACAGAAATAATCTTTCATTAGGTGGGGTACATGGTAAGCAGCTCAGACTAATCCATAATAGCAAAACATTATAGTTCATCTTAGTAGCAGAGAACTGCTTTTAGACCACAAAAGGTCAAAGGACAGAGACGTGCCGGCCCTGGAAGTGAGGGCTGGAGAGCGACTGTGGGCGCACTGCAGGGTTTTTAGCAGCACCGACAGAAACAGAGTTAAAGTGGCCAAGAGAGCTCAGTGGAGAGTGGACTCTCGATCCTCTGTTCTGAGACAGAGGCTAGGATATGGCTACTGCTGCTCTGACTCTCAGAAGAGTCACAGAAAACCGCCAGGAAAGCATGAAAGAACAAAAGCCCGGAAATACCAGCTCACAGTTTGCCCATCCCCATCCCCCTCTCAGGGACGGGCGACTCTACCCAAACAGGGTTGCCTGAATATCAGCATGGCAGGCCCCTCCCCCAGAAGACAGGCTGAAAAATCAAGCCCACATCCCTAAGGTCCCTATAAAACAAGTACACACTGCCTGGGTCCTGGTCAATAATTTGGGCTCTGGCATCCCGCAACTTCTCCTCATCAGAATGACGAGGAGGAGAAATCCCCCAACAAAGAAAAGATAATGAGTCTGTGGCCTCTGCCACAGAAGTGATGGATATGGATATAACCAAATTGTTAGAAATGGAGTTCAGAGTAACAATGGTCAAGATGATGTGTAGGCTTGAAATAAATATTAACGAAAATATAAACGAGAATATAGAATCTCTAAGGGCGGAAATGAGAGTGAATCTGGCAGAAATTAAAAATGCGGGGCTCCTGGGTGGCACAGTGGTTAAGCGTCTGCCTTCAGCTCAGGGCGTGATCCCGGTGTTATGGGATCGAGCCCCACATCAGGCTCCTCCGCTATGAGCCTGCTTCTTCCTCTCCCACTCCCCCTGCTTGTGTTCCCTCTCTCGCTGGCTGTCTCTATCTGTCAAATAAATAAATAAAATCTTTAAAAAAAAAAAAAAAGAAATTAAAAATGCTATGAATCAATTACAGTCTAAACTAGACACTCTGACAGCCAGGGTAAATGAGGCAGAAGAACGAATTCGTGAATTGGAGGATGGGATGGTAGAAGAAAAAGTTAAAACAGAAACTTGGCTCAAAAAAATCCAATCTCAAGAATGTAGATTATGGAAGATTACTGATTCAGTGAAACATTCCAATGTCAGAATCATCGGCATCCCCAAGGGGGTGGAGAAAGAGAGAGGTCTAAAAGAGATATTTGAACAAATTGTAGCTGAGAACTTCCCTAATCTGGCAAAGGAAACAAGCATTCATGTCCAAGAGGCAGAGAGGACCCCTCCCAAGGTCAATGACAACAGACCTACACCACATCATGTCATAGTGCAATTCACAAATATTAGATCCAAGGATACAGTATTGAAAGCAGCCAGGGGGAAGAAAATCCTTACATACAGAGGGAAAAATATCAAAATTACATCAGACCTGTCTACAGAGACCTGGCAGGCCAGGAAGGGTTGGCAGGGTATTTTCAAAGCTCTATCTGAGAAGAACATGCAGCCAAGGATCCTTTATCCAGCAAGGCTATCATTCAGAATTGATGGAGAGATAAGGACCTTCCAGGATCAGCAAAAACTGAAGGATTCGTAACCAACAAACCAGCCCCACATGAGGTATTAAGGGGGGGTCCTATAAAAGTTTTAAAAAGGCCCCAAGAGTGATACAGAACAGAAAGTTACAATCTATAGAAACAAAGACTTCACATGCAACATGACATCATTAAAATCATATCTCTCAATAATCACTCTCAATATGAATGGCCTAAATGCTCCCATAAAGTGCCACAGGGTTGCAGACTGGATAAAAAGACATGACCCATCCATTTGCTGTCTACAAGAGACTCATTGTGAACCTAAAGATACCTCCAGATTGAAAGTGAAGGGATGGAGAACCATTTTTCATGCCAATGGATCTCAAAAGAAAGCTGGGGTAGCAATTCTCATATCAGACAGATTAGATTTTAAACTAAAGACTGTAGTTAGAGATACAGAAGGACACTATATTATTCTTAAAGGATGTATCCAACAAGTGGATATGACAATTATAAATATCTATGCCCCCAACAGTGGAGCAGCTAGATACCAAGCCAACTCTTAACCAGAATAGAGACATATAGATAATAATACATTAATAGTAGGGGACCTCAACACTCTACTCTCAGCAACAGATCACCTAAGCAGAAAATCAACAAAGAAACAAGAGCTTTGAATGATATACTGGACCAGATGGACCTCATAGATATATACAGAACACTACACCCCAAAACAGCAGAATACTCATTCTTTTTGAATGCACATGGAACTTTCTCCAGAATAGACCATATACTGGGTCACAAAACAGGTCTCAACCAATACCAAAAGACTGAGATTATTCCCTGCATATTCTCAGACCACAATGCTTTGAAACTGGAGCTCAATCACAAAGAAAAATTTGGAAGATACTCAAACACTTGGAAACTAAGAACCATCCTGCTTAAGAATGATTGGGTAAACCAGAGAATTAAAAATGAGATTAAGCAATTTCTGGAAACCAGTGAGAATGAAAACACATCGGTCCAAAACCTATGGCACTGCAAAGACCATCCTAAGGGGAAAATACATAGCCATCCAAGCCTCACTCAAAAGAATAGAAAAATCTAAAATGCAGTTTTTATATTCTCACCGCAAGAAGCTGGAGCTGGAACAGAAGAACAGGCCTAACCCACGCACGAGAAGGCAGCTGATCGAGAGCAGAGATCAATGAATTAGAAACCGGGAGCACAGTAGAGCAGATCAATAAAACTAGAAGCTGGTTGTTTGAAAGAATAAATAAGATCGATAAGCCACTGGCCAGACTTATTCAAAAGAACAGAGAAAGGACCCAAATTAATAAAATTATGAATGAAAGGGGAGAGATCACAACCAACACCAATGAAATAGGAAGGATCATTAGCAACTTTTAGCAACAGCTTTATGCCAATAAATTAAACAACCTGGAAGAAATGGATGCCTTCCTGGAAACCTATAAACTACCAAGACTGAAACAGGAAGAAATTGATTATTTAAACAGACCGATTAATTATGAAGAGATTGAAGCGGTGATCAAAAACCTCCCCAAAAACAAGAGTCCAGGGCCTGATGGATTCCCCAGGGAATTCTACCAAACATTCAAAGAAGAAATCATACCTATTTTCCTGAAGCTGTTTCAAAAAATAGAAACAGAAGGAAAACTACCAAACTCATTCTATGAGGCCAGTATTACCTTGATCCCCAAACTAGGCAAAGACCCCACCAAAAAGGAGAATTACAGACCGATATCCCTGATGAATATTGTTGCCAACATTCTCAACAAGATCCTAGCTAATAGGATCCAACAGTACATTAAAAGGATTATCCACCAAGACCAAGTGGGATTCACCCCTGAGATGCAAGGGTGGTTCAACATTCGCAAATCAATCAGTGTGATAGATCATATCAACAAGAAAAGAGTCAAGAACCATATGATCCTCTCAATTGATGCAGAAAAAGCATTTGACAAAATACAGCATCCTTTCCTGATTAAAACCCTTCGGAGTGTAGGGATAGAGGGTACATTCCTCAATTTCATAAAAACCATCTATGAAAAGACTACAGCAAATATCATTCTCAATGGGGAAAAGCAGAAAGCCTTTCCCTTAAGATCAGGAACACGACAAGGATGCCCACTCTTACCACTATTATTCAACATAGTACTAGAAGTCCTTGCAACAGCAATCAGACAACAAAAAGGGATAAAAGGTATCCAAATCGGCAAAGAAGTCAAACTGTCTCTCTTCGCAGATGACATGATACTCTACATGGAAAACCCAAAAGACTCCACCCCCAAACTACTAGAACTTACAGAGCAATTCAGTAATGTGGCGGGATACAAAATCAATGCTCAGAAATCAGTTGCATTTCTATACACGAACAATGAGACTGAAGAAAGAGAAATTAGGGAATCCATTCCATTTACAATAGCATCAAAAATCATACATTATCTCGGAATTAACTTAACCAGAGACGTAAAGGACCTATATTCTAGAAACTACAAATATCTCTTAAAAGACATTGAAGAAGACACAAAAACATGGAAAAATATTCCATGCTCATGGATCGGAAGAATTAACATCGTTAAAATGTCCATGCTACCCAGAGCAATCTACACTTTCAACGCCATCCCGATCAAAATACCAATGATACTTTTCAAAGAACTGTAACAAACAGCCCTTAAATTTGTGTGGAACCAGAAAAGGCCCCGAATCGCCAAGGAATTGTTGAAAAGGAAAAACAAAGCTGGGGGCATCACGTTGCCAGATTTCAAGCTATACTACAAAGCTGTGATCACAAAGACAGCATGGTACTGGCACAAAAACAGACACATAGACCAATGGAACAGAACAGAGAACCCAGAAATGGACCCTCGGCTGTTTGGGCAACTAATCTTTGACAAAGCAGGAAAAAACATCCGGTGGAAAAAAGACAATCTCTTCAATAAATGGTGCTGGGAAAATTGGACAGCTATATGCAAAAGAATGAAACTTGACCACTCTCTCACACCATACACAAAGATAAACTCCAAATGGATGAAAGACCTCGATGTGAGACAGGAATCCATCAAAATCCTAGAGGAGAACATAGGCTGCAACCTCTTTGACATCGGCCACAGCAACTTTTTTCATGACACATCTCCAAAGGTAAGAGAAACAAAAGAAAAAATGAACTTGTGGGACTCCATCAAGATAAAAAGCTTCTGCACAGCCAAGGAAACAGTCAGAAAAACTAAGAGGCAGCCCACGGAATGGAAGAATATATTTGCAAATGACACTACAGATAAAAGACTGGTATCCAAGATCTACAAAGAACTTCTCAAACTCAATACGCAAGAAACAAATAAACAAATCATAAAATGGGCAGAAGATATGAACAGACACCTTTCCAATGAAGACATACAAATGGCTAACAGACACATGAAAAAATGTTCAAAATCATTAGCCGTCAGGGAAATTCAAATTAAAACCACATTGAGATACCACCTTATGCCAGTTAAAATGGCAAAAACTGACAAGGCAGGAAACAACAAATGTTGGAGAGGATGTGGAGAAAGGGGATCCCTCTTACACTGTTGGTGGGAATGCAAGTGGGTACAGCCACTTTGGAAAACAGTACACTTGTTGGATACATCCTTTAAGAATAATATAGTGTCCTTCTGTATCTCTCACTATGGTCTTTAGTTTAAAATCTAATCTGTCTGATATGAGAATTGCTACCCCAGCTTTCTTTTGAGGTCCATTGGCATGAAAAATGGTTTTCCACCCCTTCACTTTCAGTCTGGGTGTATCTTTAGGTTCAAAATGAGTCTCTTGTAGACAGCGAATGGATGGGTCATGTCTTTTTATCCAGTCTGCAACCCTGTGGCACTTTATGGGAGCATTTAGGCCATTCATATTGAGAGTGATTATTGAGAGATATGATTTTAATGATGTCATGTTGCATGTGAAGTCTTTGTTTCTATAGATTGTAACTTTCTGTTCTGTATCACTCTTGGGGCCTTTTTAAAACTTTTATAGGACCCCCCCTTAATACCTCATGTGGGGCTGGTTTGTTGGTTACGAATCCTTCAGTTTTTGCTGATCCTGGAAGGTCCTTATCTCTCCATCAATTCTGAATGATAGCCTTGCTGGATAAAGGATCCTTGGCTGCATGTTCTTCTCAGATAGAGCTTTGAAAATACCCTGCCAACCCTTCCTGGCCTGCCAGGTCTCTGTAGACAGGTCTGATGTAATTTTGATATTTTTCCCTCTGTATGTAAGGATTTTCTTCCCCCTGGCTGCTTTCAATACTGTATCCTTGGATCTAATATTTGTGAATTGCACTATGACATGATGTGGTGTAGGTCTGTTGTCATTGACCTTGGGAGGGGTCCTCTCTGCCTCTTGGACACGAATGCTTGTTTCCTTTGCCAGATTAGGGAAGTTCTCAGCTACAATTTGTTCAAATATCTCTTTTAGACCTCTCTCTTTCTCCACCCCCTTGGGGATGCCGATGATTCTGACATTGGAATGTTTCACTGAATCAGTAATCTTCCATAATCTACATTCTTGAGATTGGATTTTTTTGAGCCAAGTTTCTGTTTTAACTTTTTCTTCTACCATCCCATCCTCCAATTCACGAATTCGTTCTTCTGCCTCATTTACCCTGGCTGTCAGAGTGTCTAGTTTAGACTGTAATTGATTCATAGCATTTTTAATTTCTTTTTTTTTTTTTAAAGATTTTATTTATTTATTTGACAGATAGAGACAGCCAGCGAGAGAGGGAACACAAGCAGGGGAGTGGGAGAGGAAGAAGCAGGCTCATAGCGGAGGAGCTGATGTGGGGCTCATCCTAACACCGGGGATCACGCCAGAGCTGAAGGCAGGCGGCTAACCACTGTGCCACCCAGGAGCCCCGCTTTTTAATTTCTGCCAGATTCACTCTCATTTCCGCCCTTAGAGATTCTATATTCTCGTTTATATTTTCGTTAATATTTATTTCAAGCCTACACATCATCTTGACCATTGTTACTCTGAACTCCATTTCTAACAATTTGGTTATATCCATATCCATCACTTCTGTGGCAGAGGCCACAGACTCATTATCTTTTCTTTGTTGGGGGGGATTTCTCCTCCTCGTCATTCTGATGAGGAGAAGTTGCGGGGATGCCAGAGCCCAAATTATTGACCAGGACCCAGGCAGTGTGTACTTGTTTTATAGGGACCTTAGGGATGTGGGCTTCTTGATTTTTCAGCCTGTCTTCTGGGGGAGGGGCCTGCCATGCTGATATTCAGGCAACCCTGTTTGGGTAGAGTCGCCCCGTCCCCTGAGAGGGGGGATGGGGATGGGCAAACTGTGAGCTGGTATTTCCGGGCTTTTGTTCTCTGGCGGCTTTCCCTGGCGGTTTTCTGTGACTCTTCTGAGAGTCAGAGCAGCAGTAGCCATATCCTAGCCTCTGTCTCAGAACAGAGGGATCGCAGTCCACTCTCCACTGAGCTCTCTTGGCCACTTTAACTCTGTTTCTGTCGGTGCTGCTAAAAACCCTGCAGTGCGCCCCACAGTCGCTCTCCAGCCCTCACTTCCAGGGCCGGCACGTCTCTGTCCTTTGACCTTTTGTGGTCTAAAAGCAGTTCTCTGCTACTAAGATGAACTATAATGTTTTGCTATTATGGATTAGTCTGAGCTGCTTACCATGTACCCCACCTAATGAAAGATTATTTCTGTATCTTTTCAAATGTTATGTGGTGGGTAGGTTAAAAGAATTGAAAACTTCTGGTATGATTACTTGGAATAGAACGGTTAATATTCTGTATCCGTTAATGGACTCATGCCATTATTTTTCATTTTTCCTATGAGGAAAAGAACTGGAGATCTGTTAACTTTAGTCATGTTAGTGCAGCCTCCTTCCAAAGAGATTTGCATTGGTGAAGGAAACATTTTTTTTCCTGAGGTTATCTGAAGACAAATGTGTTTTAGGCATTCATTGTTTCAATTAAAAAGTGATCTTTTTTAGCTTTTTTTTTTTTTTTTAAAGATTTTTTTATTTATTTATTCGACAGAGATAGAGACAGCCAGCGAGAGAGGGTACACAAGCAGGGGGAGTGGGAGAGGAAGAAGCAGGCTCATAGCGGAAGAGCCTGATGTGGGGCTCGATCCCATAATGCCAGGATCACGCCCTGAGACGAAGGCAGACGCTTAACCGCTGTGCCACCCAGGCGCCCCTTTTTTAGCTTTTACATCCCATTACTCCAGATTCGATGGACTTGATTTCACCAAGTTGATCTGTTTTCGTGTTATGAAAATAAAAGTGTAGTAAATGGCTAGAGGTGAAAGGGAAGCAAAGGAGAGTGGGAGTGGAGGAGGAAAGAAATAGTGCATGAGAGGAGGAGAGCAGAGCAGACACCATCATCACATCTGAAGATGGAAAGGGGGCAGCAGGTAGGTCTCCATCTTCACAAGGTGCAAAAGTTCTCTGAGGTTTCACATTTATGGGACAAAGATCAGTGTATCAGCAAACATTTCAGTGAATATTGTGCATAGAGCAACATGGGGGGGGAAGATTGGAGATATTAAAATATAAACACATGCAAAATTATAACAGCATAATCTATATGGTAAATGCTCAAGGCTGAGTAGAAATAAATAGTGTTGAGAACTCTGAGAGGTTAATAAAGTTACCTTGGAGGAGTTAGACCTTAGTTAGACATTGAAGGATGGGATGATAATGTTAAGAACTTCTGGCTCTGAGATTTTACCCTTCTTGCAAGCTAACAAGTAGGCTTGCCACAGTTTCATGGAGGCTGCCAGAAGACATTGGATCAGAGACAGAGGACTTTGTTGCTCACAGCACAGCACGCAGAATGAGCCAGAAATTTTTTTTCTTATTTTAAAAGAGAAATTTACAGAAGAAATAACAGGGGAAAATAAAGAGAACAGGAAATACAACTTGTTCCTGACACAGTAGAAAGTACGAATACATACTGGGTTTTAACAGAGCAGATGTGGCCCAGACAGTAGGGCTGGCTAAACACAATTATCTCTAAGATGAGGGCTGGCTTCCGGCTCATTGCTTATTTCTCTTTCATGGCTCACTCCTGCTAGCCTTGGTCTCTGATTTCTGTAGAGAGCCCTAGTTCTGCTTCTAAATGAAACACAGTGAATGAGGGGTTATTATCTAAGGGTATTTTCTCTTTCAGGGTCCCATTGTCCAATACTGTAGCTAGGAGCTCCGTGTGCCTATTGAGCACTTGAACTGTGGCTAATCTGGATTGAAATGTGCTGTAAGTGCAAAATACACACTAGATTTCAAAGATTTAGTTAACAGAAGGAAACTATTTAATTAATAATTTTTATATTGATTATATGTGGAAATAATATTTTGGATGTATTATTTAAATAAATTACAGTATTGAAATTAATTTTACCTTTACCTATTTTTACTTTTAAAAATATGTGGGTATAAGAATTTTTTTTTAATTTGAAAATACAAGGAGTTTTAAATTATATATGTGGCTAGCATTTGTGGCATATGTTATATTTCTATTGGGCAGTGCTGCTCAGGTATATTTGAGAAAGAGAGGAGGCTCCCTTGCTTCCTCCTTGCTATCCTGCAAGGGTTGTGTGACTTCGTGTGCCATCATGGACCGGAGCTGGGCATGGCCTGGCTGCTGATATACATTAAACTGCAGTTGTCCTTGATGTGCTCCCACTGCTGCCTCAAACCAGAGTGTTCTTAGAGGGGAGGGAGGGGGATATGGTCAGGACTTGCCTTTCCTTGTGACCCTGTCCCTCACTTCCCTTCACAGCACTCCCTCAAAGATTTGTAGGCAAATCAGGCTTTCCTAAAGGGTGAAAGAACACTAAAGGAAATTGCAACCTATGAAGGAAGGATTTTTAAACCATGAATTGATTATGCCTTATCTCACATGGTCTATGGAAAATGTAGTCAAGGATTTAAGTGTTTCACAAAGGATCACCTCGAGGATGCAATGTAGCACATAGTTCTTAACCTTGCTCTCCTGACCTTAAGTCTTACTTATCAGGAAGACTACCTTGTTCTAATATCTGTCATGACAATCTGCAGCTCAACTTTTATGAAACTCGACCATCTCCTCAGGGGTTGGTCTTATCTAAGGCTATCCCCCACCAACCCTGTTCTCACCCTCTTTGCATTATGGCTCTCTGAAAATCTCCAAAACAACCTGTTGATAAGACAAAACTAAGTTTATTCTTACTGTGGTAGTGGGGAGCATACCTTGACAGAGTCTTGGTAGCTTCTTTAGGGGGAAGGGCTAAACCGGGATATTTAGGAGGTTTTTAGAGGCCAATTTAAAATGGACCTTTCAGGGGCACCTGAGTGGCTCAGTCAGTTAAGCGTCTGCCTTTGGCTCAGGTCGTGATCCTGGGGTCCTGGGATCAAGCCCTGTATGGGACTCCCTGCTCAGTGGGGAGCATGCTTCTCCCTCTTCCCCTGCCATTCCCCCTGCTTGTGCTCTCTGTCTCTCCCATGCTCACTCTCTCTCTCTGTCTGTCAAATGAATAAATAAAAGTCTTTTAAGAAAATGGGCCTTTCATGCAAAGGCTTGATTAACATTGAGTAAAGATCAAGATATGATAAGTTAGAATTGGTGGACACAGCAAGGGGTGGATTTTGAGGTGAATGTTTTAAAGAGTCATGGGGAGTAAAGTTGTCAAAGGTGTCTATCGAAGAGTTGAATAGTTTTATTTTTATTTAAATGATTTTCTTGGTAAAGTTTTCTGGAATAAATAATAAAGTTATCTGTGACTTTAATCCTCTTAAACAAGGTTATTTTGGAAGAGTAAAGTCATGTTGATGAAGGTGATGTGGGAAACAAAGGCAGAGGAAAAATTATTAAATTTTTTTAATAATAACAGCCCATTGACAAGTCCTTGAAACAGGCAAAGTGACATTCCTCTAGGGACTCAACTGCCTCGATGTTAATACTTTGCTAAGGGCAAAAGGCAATCCTAGCCTGACCCCTCTTCCCCCCACCAGGATCCTGTAAGTCTACTTTAACATATAAAAATTCTTTTGGAAACTTCCTTTATCTCTAACCCCCCCCCAAGATATGTGTTGGAAATCATCCCCCAAGCATATGGCCCACTGATATACATCTGAAGGGTCTTATGACTAAGGTTTTATTAGATGGTAATAAATGACCTTTTTGCAACAATAGCTAGCCCCCTCAAGGTTCTGGAAACCTTGCTTCCAAAATTCCTTAGAGACTTAGGTATCCCTAATCCCCTCCCAACTTGAGCGTATAGAATGGGCCACTCCTCACGACCCCAGTGCAGCTCTTTCTGCCCACGGGTCCTGTCCCCATGCTTTAATAAACCACCTTGAGATGTCAAAGACGTCTCAAGAATTCTCTCTTGGTTGTCGGCTCTGGACTCCACCTCACCTCACCTCACCTCACCGATATCCCACAACCTCATCAAAGACAGTGGACTAGTAAAAACGATGTCGGTGAAGCCATCTGAATAGGAAATGTAGACAGTAAGCTGTGTGGGGGTAGGTGGTGTGGTTCTTTACCCTCAGCAGGACATGCCCCCAATCTGAGTTGTTCAGTTTGCAAGACTCCAGAAAGGAAGTCTTGGGTGTTCTACATCTACAGAAGAGTGAGGTACACATTGGCTCACCACATATACATACAGATTTTGCCTGTCTTAGTTGGGTTTCCCCAAGAACAGACCCCAAGGCAAGGATTTGGGTGGAGATGTTTTATTTGGGAGGTGATTCCAGGAAGAGACAGGGAAAGTGAAGCAATCAAGAAGTGTATGAATAAGTGGAATACCACTGTGGGCAACAGAGGTTCAGACCCTCTGGGGACCTTCTGAGAAATTGCGTAACAGCTCCCTGAGGAGTAGGAAGTTAGGGTCTTTATCTATCCACTCCCATGCTAGCACTTCCAGATTGTCTAGGCAAGCACATTCCTTTAGTGGCCATCGAGCACCCTGGTGGAATCCATTAGCCTATAAGGTAATCCTCTGCAGGTGACCTCTGGGAAGATCTGAGGGGTACAGGCAGAGCACCTTCAGTATCTGCTACATTGCCCAACAAGGTGCTAGACCCATAGCAGGTGCTTAATAAATGTTTATTGAGAGAATGAATAAACATACATGATTTAAGAATGAGCCTTAGTTCTCAGACTATAGTCAAAACTTGATGAGGAGAAAGATAAAATTTTCCTTATCTGCCCTGTAATTGTAAGGCTGCTCCTCTTGTAATAGAGTTAGCACTTCAAATGATTATGCATCCATCTCTTTTGCCCTCTTTTCTCCCCTTAGGCCTGCCAAGAATGAGTAAAGTGTGAATCGCTGATCCTCTTAATGACAACTATTTTAGCTTCATGAAGATTGAAAATTAACTTATAAAGGAACAACAAATTTCTTAGATGGGAAATACCACCCCTCTTCCATTCCTGCCAGTGGGGGTTGGGGGTTGGGAGATGAGCTGACATGTGTGTTCTTCAATTACAGAATTGTTTCTTTCGATATCTTTTCTCCCTGATTGTTATGTATTTTTACTGAGACTCTCTGGAAATCATGGGGTTTGGGGAGTAGTCTATGAGTCCTCAAATCACATGAATGGAAGCCAGATCTGCTGTGTGTGAAGGAGTTGGTGAAAGTCAGTGTAAACATCATGAAAAGAGCTGATCCAGGAAGACAGAAGTAAATGTAATGAGGGGGATCCTTTAACAATAGATTAAAACTACAAGTTATGTACTGAAGTAGAAAAAGAATTATTTAACAAAAATTTATTGAGCATTAACTCATATATTATTAGGTATTGTGCTATTATTATATGCCCAGCTATGACACAATAAAACTGCATTACTATGAAACTATGAATTAATAGGTCGTTAATTAAGTTATTTACTATCGGTCATCAGAAACCAAGTCTCACTATACTATGTGTGAAGTAGAAGTGTTAAAGATACTTTTCTAAAAAATGTTAAAATCAGGACTTGTAACAAATATAAAATGAACACGTATAAAATATATTATTTATCCCATTAATTACTGGGGGAACCAGTAAGATGTTTCAACCAGTTCCAAGGAGAATTCAAAGAATATACATATAAAGGCAATCAGAAATGCTTCTGTTGTGGAGGGAAATTTTTCCTTTACCTTGTAAGATTCTAGCTGGTCTGAGAATTAAATTGACAAAAGACAGATTAACAGGAGAAAAAACAAATTTAATTCATATGTATAGAAGTCTCATAGATATGGGACCCAAGAAGTGTTATAAAACAAAATTCAACTGTGTAAATTTGAAGATCTAATTAGCTTTATTAAGCAATTCATGAATTGGGCAGCATCCCATCTAGCAAGTAGAGAGATACTCTGAGGAGTTGCATAAAATAGAAAGTTTCTATAGGAAGGAGGGTTGCAAAAGTAAAGAAAGAATTGGGGCGCCTGGGTGGCACAGCGGTTAAGCGTCTGCCTTCGGCTCAGGTCGTGATCCTGGTGTTATGGGATCGAGCCCCACATCAGGCTCCTCTGTTGTGAGCCTGCTTCTTCCTCTCCCACTCCCCCTGCTTGTGTTCCCTCTCTCACTGGCTGTCTCTATCTCTGTCGAATAAATAAATAAAATCTTTAAAAAAAAAAAAAAAGTAAAGAAAGAATTGTCTCAGGCCAGGACATCTTCTTTTTGGTGGGAAGGGAACCAGCAGGGATTTATCATGCAGATGATCTTACTAGTGCTCATCAGATTTCACATTGACTGTTAAAAGGTCACATTCCTGGGAAAGGTTGAAACTGTAATGGGCTTGGTTTGCCGTTGTGGAGGGTGAATGACTCCAATTTGGTCTTGTTTTTTCTTTTTAGTAGAAGCGACCAATGCAGGCAGACATTAGACATAAAGATCTGTAAGGACTTGGTAGGAAAAAGCAAGCTTATGCTTGGGAGCTTCAATTAATAAGGAATTCTAATAAGAATTTGGGTTGGGGTAGTAAATCAGTTAAAGTAACAAGGTTTTTTAATATAAGTTTCTTTGGCTTTGAATTCCCCTCTCTGATAAGGATGTCTCTCGGCCTCCTGGTGCAGGAAGGGTGCTTTTCACATGGGACATTATTTCCTGCTTTTGGAGGATCAAGAGGGTCAAAGTGTTCTTGTATGGATTGTTTCTTATATAACTTTAATTCAGAATAATCAGTATGCCACTGTGTCATATCTTGGGGCAGCCTGCCGTAGGCCCTAGTACATCCTAGAATTCAGAAGCAGATGCAAAACTGGTCAATATCTACAGAAAATAATCCATCCCATCCACTAAACTATTAATTTGCATTTTGATAGATATGAATCATTTACATCGTTATCATTTTCCTACAATTCACAGAATTGTAAAATAGCTCAAACACATTGAAAGGCATAAGCTCCCAGGGAATCAGATAACCTGGAAGGGTGCACCAGATGGGACACCCAGAAGATAATTTTGTTTGGTTCATTTCACAGTTTTTCACTAATTTCTCTGACAGAAGTAAAGAAATATTCTCTGAGCAGTCTATTAGGAAGCAGAATGTAGATTGCAGACTGACCAAGTCTTCTGAATCAAACGAAAAATGGTCTCTTGTTGCAACAGTGCTTGCTACCCAGGAGATAAGTGATGAGTCATTTGGGATTGCATCTTTTAAGTACAAGAGTACTGATCTTTATTGGGGAAAGAACAATCGAAGGGAAATTTGATGAAATTTGCCTTGGGGAGAGGAAGAGGATTAATTTAGCTGGCATTTCAATTACAAAATGTTCAGCTGCAGATCAAAACTATTGAGGGAAAAAAAGGAACTTCACAAAACTTTCTTAATTCAGACTCCCTAATTCAGATTTCATAATGAATTTTCACATAAGGTGTCATGATTACTTTTATTTTTTATTTTTTAATAGGTGTATTGAGATATAATTCACATACCATGGAATTCACCTATTTAAAATGTATAATATGTTTTGTTATATTCACAAAATGTGTAACCATGATCATAATCTAATTTTCATTCCCCCTAAAAGAAACTTGGGACCTATTAATAGTTACTCCCCACTCCCACCCTACACTGTCCCCACAAGCCCTAAGAAATCACTAATCTACTTTCTGTCTCTATGGATTTACCTGTTCTGGATATTTCATATCAATGGAATCATATGGTATGTGTTTTGTGACTGAATTCTTTCACTTACCACTTGGCATAATATTGTCAAAGTTTACCCATTAGTACTTTATTGTTTTTATTGCCAAGTAATACTCCATTGTATGGAAGTGATGTTGTGATTTTTAATAGATATATATTTGGTCTTCGCTCCCATTTCTGGCCCAGAGCTCCTAAAAACCTTGGAATTTCCTGGGGCACCTGGTTGGCTCAGTCCGTGGAGCATCCAGCTCTTGGTTTCGGCTCAGGTCATGATCTCATAGAGAGATCAACCCCCGCATCGGCCTCTGGGGAGCCTGCTTGAAGATTCTCTCACTCTGTCCCTCCTCCCACTGGCATGTGCATGAGTGCGTGTGTGCAAGCTCTATCTCTTTCTCTCTCTCTCTCTCAAATAAATAAATCTTAAAAAAAAAAAACACCTTGGAATTTCCTAAGAGTATGATAAAAGTGGCTGTCCTTTGTTATGTTAATGAGGTGGATTTTGGAAAACACCTAAGGATGGGGGCTGGTTGCCAGGGAAGCCAGCCATGTGGTTGGAGGGTTGGAACTTTCAGTCCCACCTACTGACCTCAGGGGAGAGGAGGGGGCTAGAGGTTGAATCAGTTGCCAATGGCCAGTTCTTTAATCAATCATGCCTATGTAATGAAGCCTCCATAAAAACATGAAAGGATGGGCAGATTCAGAGAGCTTCTGGGTTTGTGAACAAATGGAGGTGCTTGGGAGAGTGGTTAGTTGGGAGAGAGCATGGAAGCTCTGTACCCTTTCCCCACACCTTGCTCTGTGCATCTCTTCCATCTGGCTGTTCTTGAGTTATATCATTTTGTTTTTAAAGATTTTAGTTATTTATTTGAGATAGAAATAGCGAGAAGAGAGAGCACGAGCAAGGGGCAGAGGGAGAGGGAGAAGCATACTCTCCACTGAGCGGGAGACCAACGCGGGGCTAGATCCCAGGACCCACCCGAGATCATGACCTGAGCCGAAGGCAGACACTTAACCAACTGAGCCACCCAGGCCCTCCGAGTTCTATCCTTTTATAATAAATTGGCTATTTAGTAGGAAAAAAAAAAAGAAAAAATGTTTTGCTGTGCTCTGTGAGCTGCTCTAGCGAATTAATTAAACCTCTTTCAGTTAATTTCTGAGGGAGTCATGGGAACCCTTAATTTATAGCCAGTTGGTCAGATGTACCTGGAACAACCTGGACGTGGCATCCCGAGTTGGAGGGGATTGTTAGAGCCTCCAATCTGTAGCCAGTCAGTCAGAAGCATAGATAACACTCTGGGATTGCAAATGCTGTCTGAAATGGGGTGAGGGAGCAGGACTGAACCCTTTTTTTTTTTTTTAAAGATTTTATTTATTTATTTGACACAGAGAGAGACAGCCAGCGAGAGAGGGAACACAAGCAGGGGATGTGGGAGAGGAAGAAGCAGGCTCCCAGTGGAGGAGCCTGATGTGGGGCTCGATCCCAGAACGCTGGGATCATGCCCTGAGCCGAAGGCAGACGCTTAACGAGTGCGCCACCCAGGCACCCCAGGACTGAACCCTTAACCTGTGGAATCTGAAGCTATCTTGGGGTAGATAGTGTTAGAATTGAGTTGAACACCAGCAGGTTGTCAGAATTGCTTACTGTTCTGTGGGAGCCATCCCCCAGCCCCCACAACACACTCATTGGAATTGGGCCCAAGAACACTAAAGAGTGAATGTACCAAATCTTTTTTTTTTTTTAATCTTTTTTTTTTTTTGAAGATTTTGTTTATTTATTTGACAGAGAGAGAGACAGCCAGCGAGAGAGGGAACACAAGCAGGGGGAGTGGGAGAGGAAGAAGCAGGCTTCCAGCAGAGGAGCCTGATGCGGGGCTCAATCCCATAATGCCGGGATCATGCCCTGAACCGAAGGCAGATGCTTAACGACTGAGCCACCCAGGTGCCCCTGTTTTTTTTATTTTTAAGAGAGGGAGTGCACAAGTGGGGGAGAGGCAGAGGGAGAGGGAGAAGCAGACCTCCAGCTGAGCAGGGAGCCCGACTCGGGGCATCGATCCCAGGACCCTGAGATCATGACCTGAGCCAAAGGCAGACGCTTAACCAACTGAGCCACCCAGGCACTCCCAAGTGTTTTTTGTTGTTGTTATTTTTTTTAAAATATTTATTTATTTATTTGAGAGAGAGAGAGCGGGAGGTGGGATGTGAAGGGGCAGAGGGAGAGGGAGAGAGAGAATCTGAAGCAGACACCCTGGTGAGCATGGAGCCTGACCCTGGGCTTGATTATAGGACCCTGAGATCATGACCTGAGCAGAAATTAAGAGTCAGACACTCAACCAGCTGAGCCACCGAGGTGTCCCTGTGTGCAAGTTCTTTTATTTTTTTTTTAAATTTTATTTATTTATTTGAGAGAATGAGAGAGTGAGCACCAGTGGGGGGAGAGGCAGACAGAGAGGGAGAAGCAGGCTCCCTGCTGAGTAGGGTGCCCGTTGCAGGGGTTGATCCCAGGACCCCGGGATCATGACCTGAGCCAAAGGCAGATGCTTAACAGACTGAGTCACCCAGGTGCCCCTGTGTGTAAGTTTTTATGTAGATTTATGTTTTCATTTCTCTTGGGTATATACCAGGAGTCAAATTGCTGGATCATATGGCAACACAATTTTTAGCTTTTTGAAGAATTGCTCAACTGTTTTCCAAAGCAGCTGTATCATTTTACATTCATATCAGCAGTGTATGAGGGTTCCAATTTTCCACATCCTCTACAACACTTGTTATTGTCTATCTTTTTGATTATAGCTATCCTAGTGGGTGTGAACTGGTATCTCATAGTAGTTTTGATTTGCATTTCCTGGATGACTAAAGATCTTCAGCATCTTTTCATGTGCTTATTGGTCATTTGTATATCTTCTTTGGAAAAATGTCTATTCAAATCCTTTGCCCATCTTTTTAGCTAGTAATCTTTTTATTATTGAGTAGTAGGATTTTTTTGCATATTCTGGATACCGGTCAGATATATGATTTGCAAATGTTTTCTCTTATTCTTTGGGTTTATTTTTGCTTTTTTTGATGGTGTACTTTGAAGCACACAATTATTAATCTTGATGATGTCTGATTTATTTATTTTTCTTTTGTCACTTGTGTTTTTGGTGTTATATCTGAGAAATCATTCCTAACCAGAGGGCATGAAAATATATGCCTATGATTTCTTTTAAGTGTTTTATAGTTTTAGCTTTTACATTAGGTCTATGATCCGTTTTAAGTTAATTTTTCTGTATAGTGTGAGGTAGAGGTCCTGCTTCACTCTTTTTCATGTTGTCCCATCTCCAGGTGTGGAAAACAACTATCTTTTCTCTACTTGTCATTCTTGTCAAGAATCAATTGACCATAAGTGTAAGGGCTTATTTCTTGACTTGAAATTCTATTCCATTATTATAAATATATATGTAATCCGTATGCCAGTTCTACAGTTCTGTCTTGATTACTGTAACTTTGCAGTAAATTTAGAAATTGGAAAATGTGCGTTTTCCAACTTTGTTCTCCAGATTCTTTTGGCTATTATGTTTTTTGTTTTTTGGTGGTTTTTTTTTTTTTTTTTTTTTTTTTTTTTTTCTATATGAATTTTAGGATCATTTGTTAGTTTCTGAGGAAAAAAAGGCAGTTGGGATTTTGATAGGAAGTGCATTAAACTTAGAGATCTAAAGAATAATGAAAAGATTTGCTAAACTGAATTGTTATTTTCTGATACTTGAACTATATCCAGTCTCATGTAAACTGTTACTATGTTTATTTTACTTTATTAAGTAGAGTAGATCTGTTAAGACCTTTGCTGATAGCACATTGGCATTGATTTATTTATAATGCACATTTCACAAACGTGTTAAAATTTCCCTCCCTAGTTAGTTCAATTTACAGTCGAATAGTTTTATAGACTATGTATGGAAAGGCAAAGGATGGGGATAAGATTTTTTGTAAAAGTAGTGTAACACAACCTGGTAATGAAAGGACTCGTCTTTTGACTGTATATTCATGTTCCAAAGTGTTTTATTTCATGTTCTAATATGCTTCATCAAGCACAAGATGTTAAATAGATTGGTAGTTTTTATTGAGTTTTCCCCATAACTATGTAAACAGATGTAATGAATTTTACTGCCAAAAATTGTTTTCAGGGAGATTAAATTTCTTTTTTTTATTCAAATGTTATGAGATTGGGAAGTGCTGTTTTAATAAAGAGAGGGGTTTTTTGGTTTCTTTTGAACATAACCTCAAGATCTTATTGTCTTCATAAAACCAAATATGAAGCTTAGAACTGGATCACTTGGCCTTTTCTTTTCTTATCTCCTCCCAATTCAGAATTCTTGCATCTCTTAATAGCCAGCATTTTCTTAGATCTGCAGTTGGGCTCAACACATTCAAGCTTCAGCACAATCCTCTTTGTAGTTTTAGGTCTTTTTTCTGGAAAATCGGCTTAGTCTGCCTATTATAGCCACTCTGCTTCCTGTCATAATGCTGCTTTCCCTGGGCATACAGAGAATCCTTGTCCTTCTTGTGTCACTTTGTGGGGTTGGTGCTCGCCACAGTTCTTATAGAAAGTCCAGCGGGTTTTAGGAACATTTACCATGTTTGCGAGAGCACTATCAGCAGGGAAAAGCAATAATGAATACTTTGAATGAACCCATTATAATCACCCCAAACTCCAGAAAAGCCAATGTATTTGAATGAGAGACAGAGTTACTTTTTTTTTTTTTTTAAGATTTTATTTATTTGTCAGAGAGAGAGAGTGTGTACAATCAGGGGGAGCAGCAGGCAGAGGGAGAACCAAGCTCCCTGCTGAGCAAGGAGCCCAACGTGGGACTCGATCCAAGGACTGACCCTGGGATCACGACCTGAGCTGAAGGCAGATGCTTAACCGACTGAGCCACCCAGGCGTCCCCAGAGTTACTTTTAAGAATCTAGAATTATAAATTCAGAGTATGTCTCATGTATATCTGAGATTATGCTTGATTTCATAAAGAAATTGTCACATCAAGTAATTTATTATTTAAGATGCTATAAATTAATGTGGAATATAAAAGCAGTTATTACAGACATAAGTCTTAAAAATATTGACCACAAAGCTGTCACTCATAATCCTACCAAGAAAATGAAAGACATTTAGGCTGCAAAGACAAACTCAAAATACCTATGACCCAGACTGGTTTGGCTTTGAAGCAGGTTGGACTTTCACAGCTACACAGAGAGAAAGTGGGGCATAATGAGCCAGGCAGGACTTGAGCTTGTATACGTGACCCAACAAGAAGGAGGGATTAACATCACAGTGCCTTAAAGAAACCATAGACTTGAACTGAGTTGACATTGAATTCTCGAAACTGGCTAGAATTTGTAATCAGAAAAAAATCATGTTAAAGCTTGTTCTCCAAAAGGTAGCACCATTTGGTATTGTGAAACTGTGAAGTACAAGAATAACTTGGGGACATGGCAGCATGAATGACCTGAAAAAGTCTCATTCATGTAATTAGGAAAGTGATATGCTTTGCTCAGAACAGTTCTGGTCCCCTAGGGGCTTGGGAACTGAGGCAATGGGTTCATCATGTAACCTATTCAAATGAACTTTGTTAGCCTGGTTAAGAAGGCTGTACATCATGGGTGTATCGAGGCCAAAATTTTCCCCAAGCATATGTGGCCTGTCGTGGCTCATTTGGTTCCCACTCTTCCTGCTGGTGGTGAGAAGATTCTTCACAAAGTCTTGCCTTAGACATGACTAGATGGTGCTGAAAGTATTGACACATTTAGTTGGGTTAGACATGGGCTGATCTTTCTCATTGGGGTAACTAGAACCAGAATGAACCTGTTTTTATTTAATTATTAATTGATTATTAATTGAAAGAATGCTTAGTGAGCACTAAGATTTGGAGATATGGAGATGAATGGAACCTAGGGCTCCTGGTCTGGTGGGGAGACCCACATGCCAGATTTCTGGAAGAATGCTGCTATCATTCAGTGAGTGAAGGATTAAGGAAGAATAAGTTTTGGAGAACAGTGTTTCATTTGGAGATACTGAGTCAGGGAAGCCTGTGGAATATCCAAGTAGACATACCTGGTGGACATTTGGAACTATATCTGAATCCCAGGAGAGAAGTCCAAATGGGAAGTCTAGCTTTGTGAGTCATCATTTTACATATGCTAATTGAAGTCACTGGCATTGATTAAGTCACACAGAGATTGTATAGAGTAAGAAGAGAGAAGAATTAGAGCTGAATCCCTTGAGAATCCTTCCATTTCAGTGGTGACATCTGATGAATACTATTGTCTAAATACACATTGCTCTCACATTGAATTTACATTTGAAAAGCAAGAATAAACTTGCAAAACACATTCAAAAGGAGATTATCACAGCAACTACAGACATTGGACTTTTTGAAAGTAAAATTTAAAATTCAGGCCAATAATAAAATCCAAAGTATCTTCAGAATCAAAGAGGAAGTTAAAGCATTAGCTATATTAAGGGAATAATATAGATAATGCAGCCAGAGTTTCTGAACTCAAAGTAAGCTCTAATAACTTTGTTCTCATGGGAACTATGGGATATAATATTTGAAGTCAGAACTGTTTGCAATTCATGGTTGAGATCAATATAGAACTCTCAAGGAACAAAAGGGCCATTCAAACAAAAACAAGGCAAATTAAGAGGTTATTTGGGATCCAGACTTATTGATATCCTTGACTGAGATGGGTTGAATTCTTAAATAAATCTCAGTTATCTATATTATGGCATAATAAACTTCCTCAAAACTTAGTGGATTAAGACAATAACAACTTCTTATTTCTCATGGATTCTGTGAGTTGCCTGGGCTCCACAAGGTAGTTTTTCTGCTACATGTCGTGTTGGCTGTATTCACCTGGGAGCTCAGCTGGGGCTGGAATGTCCAAGATGGTATCACATACACATCTGGGCTTTGCTGGAATGATTGGGGTTTGACTCGGCCTCTCTCTTCTTCTTTAGTGGCTTAGCCTGAGCTTTTTAACCTGTCAGCTGATTCCTAAAAACACAAAAGCAGAAACTACAAGTTTTCTTTTTTAAAAGATTTATATATTTATTTTGGAGAGAGAGAGAGAGTGCATGCACAAGAGGGAGGGGCAGAGGGAGAGGGAGAAAGAATTCCAAACAGACTCCACACTGAGTGCAGAGCCCGATGCAGGGCTTGATCTCATGACCCTGAGATCATGGTCTGAGCTGAAACCAAAAGTTGGCTGCTCAACGGACTGCCATCCAGGCACCCCAAAGCTACAAGTCTTCTTAAGGCCTTAAAGTTCTTGTAGTTCTTAGGATTACTAGAATGTCACTTTGGTCTCATTCTATTGACCAAAGCAAGTTAGAAGACCAGTCCAGGGGAAAATAGGCTCCACCTCTTGATGGAAGGAGTGACATGTGTGTACAAGGATAAAGGGAATTTTTGGTGGTCATCTTTGGAAATGATCCACCACAAGAGTTGATTTCCCTTTTCAACTTGGCTGCAAGTCTGAGTACTCAGGATATGCTTGGTCCTCACTTCCAGATGAAAACTAAGAGTTCCTGGTGGTATTGTTGTTCCTATAACTTTCTAATATACTTTGCTGAAAAAAATCCACTGAAAGGAAGTTCATAAAAACTTATAGGGCCTTCTCAAAACAGACCTTTGCCACTAAGTTACCTACATTTCTCTCTCTTTTCCTTCCTCTCAGTGTTCCCCAGCTTTCTTTCAGAATCTTGGTCTTCTAATAATGTAAAGGAATTGTTATGTTGTGAAATTCTATGATAACAACTTTTCCAGGTACGTGGTAGAAGTGTTGGTGGTGCTGGGAGTAGAGGAGGAATATGTTGAGAGAGTTATTTCAAGGGTAGCAGAGCAGGTGCTTTGGGGGACGTGATCCATATCATTAACTGGGTGTTCAAGGGTGCCAGTCACCAGTGATGAGGGAGCAGAAGGGAAGCTGAGGGCAAAGCACAGCCTAACACCCGGCAACCCTCTCCCCTAGGTGGGATATGTGTGACATTCCCNNNNCATTCCTGGCTGCCCTAGAACAAAGGAAAGGGAAAAACATGGTTAACTGATAGAGATCACAGTCATGCAGGACATGAGTCTCCATCATTTCACAACTGTTTTAATGATTTACAAGAAAAAAGCAATCTTCAGAACTTATAGACTCAGTTTCCTGGAGCCCTAACATCACTCTCCCCTCTATAGGTTAGAAATTCTTATATAATCAGTCACTTCTCACAACCCCAGTGCAGCTTTTTCTGCCCATGGGTCCTGTCCCTGTGCTTTAATAAAAGCATCTTTTTGCACCAAAGACATCTCAAGAATTCTTTCTTGGCTGTTGGCTCCGAACCCCACCACTTCAAACCACATCAATCACTGTCCTTCTTCAGATGTGAAGTAGGTATGTACCTCCGTCAGGAAGCTGGAGCTTGGCCATAGGTCTCAAGTAGATAAGGGAGGTTTGAAAAAGAATGAGGTTCGACTTGTGAACATTGGCATTTTTCCTGGGTGCTGAAGAGCTGGCAGAGCTTGGTGGTCACATAGCTTAGAGTCAGATGAAGAACTGGAAAGAATGACTCTCAGGTGAAAGTATGGCATTCACAGCCTTTGGTCTTTTCTTTCTTGCAACAAAGTTTTCCAAAAAGGCCCAGGTTGAGGAGAGAAAGGGCAGGCAGAAAGAGAGAGAGAGAAGTGTAGCGGTATAGTGGTTTGTAGCACAGACTTTGTGATATTTTAGGAGGTGATATGTGTGATGTTTTGTGGAAAAGAGAAATAGTCAAGGGGGCAGGATGGTGGGATTAAACATCATGGATGAGAGAGTGACTTCTCAGGTAGGACAGGGAAAAGTTGCTAGGAATTTTGGGATGCCTGAAAACTGGAGAGGAAGAGGGTCCTGAAAGAGTAGGTTTTAGTAAGAGTTGTGTGGTCTGTGTAGTTGTATCCCTTTATGTAGAGATTGGGGTTCCTGGTTGGAAGATGCTTATTTAACAGTGGTACCTCTCAGGCTCATTGCGTTGATGATATTACCTATCTTAGGGAACTTTGGACCCCAAATCTGTACTTGGGAAAATTGACTCTTTTTGCACTATTCTTATCTTCTGCTTTTATTTCTCCTGGGGGTTTCTAATGTATTTTTGGGAAATGTCAGTCTGTATCCACTCTGCCATAGAAATACAAAGAAAAATATTTTCTCTGAGTCATTGTTCAGCTAAAGAGTGTGAGGGAGAAAAGTACTGTGGGAAAAGGTATAGGGGCCATCAAAATGAGATAACAAAAAGGTGAATACAAAGCTAAAGAGTGAGAGGGTTGTTTTCTTTTTTTTCTTTTTTTAAAGATTTTATTTATTTATTTGACAGAGAGAGAGACAGCCAGCTAGAGAGGGAACACAAGCAGGGGAGTGGGAGAGGAAGAAGCAGGCTCATAGCGGAGGAGCCTGATGTGGGGCTCGATCCCATAATGCCGGGATCATGCCCTGAGCCGAAGGCAGACGCCCAACCGCTGTGCCACCCAGGTGCCCCTGTTTTCTTACCACAAGTTATCACTTTGCTGCTGTTAAATCCCAGTCAAGAGCCTTTCTCTGCCTTTAAGGATTTTATCTGAGTGTTGTTTTCTTATGGCAATGGTTCTCACTATAGCAGCGAGGGCCATGTTTAGTTTAGACAAGTTCCATGTATGATGCTGATATTCTGACACTGCACTCTGGTGGTTTTGCTCCTCTCTCTCTGATGATTCTTTCTCTGCCTCTGTGGTTGCATCTTCCATCCAGTGTTGGGGTTCTTCAGGGCTCAGTTCAGACCTTCCTCTCTTACCACTCTGTCCCTTCCTCCTAGGCCGTCTCATCTATGCCCATAACTTCGATAATTATCTATAAGCCCATGATGGGATGGTCAAACTTAACCAAACTGACATCATCAGTTTTGAACCTCATCTAATGAATGACAGCACTGTTCGTTTGATTCCAGAAACCTAGGATTTATCCAGGCTATTTCTCTCCTTCATTCTTTACTGTGGTCTATTATCAAACCCTACCAACTGTATCCTTTAAATACCTCTCAGATCTCTGTCCTTTTTCTCTATTTCCACAGCCAGCTCCCTAGGTCAAGCTAGAACTATCACCCAGACCAGTGTGGTAGACTCCTAATTGGTCTCCCAGTGTCCACCCTGGTCTCTTTCCAATCCAGTCTTCACACTGAAGCCAGAATCATCTTTTCAAAATGCAAATTTGATTACATCACCCCTCCACTTCTTGACCTTAAAGTTCTTCAGTGATTTTCCATTGTTCTATATTAAAAACCACATAGTCTTACATAGTCCTGGTCTTGCTTACCGCTCCACCTCTTCTCAGAGTACTTCATCATTCTCTGTGTCATAGCCAAACTGGCCTTTTTTCAATTCTCTGAAAATACCATGCATTTTCTGTAACAGGGTCATAGCACACATTGTCCCCACGCCACCCCTCCAGTGCTTCACAAATCTTACTTGTGTTTTAGATCCCAGCTCAGGTGTCACTTCCACAGGGAAGCCTTCCCTAGATTACTGTCTTTTATAACCATTTCTTTACTTCACAGCACTCATTCCATTTGTAATCATATACTTACTTGGGTAATTATTTGGCCATGAGCCCCATGAGAGCAGGTGCCAATTGGCAGGGTACACAACAAATACTGGTTAAATAAATGTTTGTTGATAAATGTGTAGCATTTGAATTTGGAGTCATGGAGATTGGTTGGGGGCAGGGAGAGGAGAGAAAAGGTATCTCATCCAGGTGACAAAAGATCATTGAATATCCAGAGACAGGAAAGTGAGTGGGATCATATACACAAGAGCAAGTAATGTTAAAAGGCTATTCTTGGTAACTATTGCTCAAATGATATCACAATTAGTACTCAAATAATTGCATGATGTTTCAGTGTTTAGATAAATATAATTTCCTTCACCATTTCCCTATTGGATATTTAGGTTGTTTCCCCTGTTTTCGTTACCATGCAGAGCACTGTAGTCAACTCTTATACATTCATATGCTATAATTCACACTCTTTTTTTTCTCACTGCTTGACTCCATGAGTACAAGCAAGCTATTCAGGACTTCTTTAGGTCTACCCTTGCTTTAAAAAATACCTGTAGTTCCATAAATCCATAAATACAGTGGTTAATCAGTAAAAATTGCTAACTTTACTGATTGATAAGGCATTATCACACTTAAACAGCCATCTCATTATACATCTACTAAATGTTCTAGCATTTTGAAATTGTGCCAGGCTTATTTCAAGAAGTCAACTTGAAACTACTGGGCTAAAGCAGAAGAATGTGTGGGAAGGACGAGAAATAGCTGAGTAGGTGGAAAGAATCAGAATGAGAGAATGAAGTAGACAAAGGGCAATGGTTAATAGTAATTAGTAAATATCAAAAGCAAATAAGGATAAGACATGCTTAATGATTGTGCTAGAGGTAGAGTAGGCAAAGCACAAGTAAAGGGTCCAATTATTCTTCAAGGGCTACTTGGTCAAGTTAACTGGAAAATGTGACAAACTAAATCATAAAGACAAAGGTCAAAGATGAAAGCTGTGTTTAAAATTCCCATCAATTGCATGTCCAGCAGAGGATGAGTGTTCAAGTGAGCCACCTTGGGCAGTTGAACAGCTTTACTTGTCAAAACCATTAGCCATGAACCTTACTTAAGAAATGAGGCAGTTACCTTTAGCAAGCTGCTTTTCCAAAAGTAGAATCAACCCTAGATGGTCATTGATTAACTTGAGCAATACTTGACAACTACTACTGCTACTACTACTTCTTCTTTTCCTTTTTCTTCTTCTTCCTCTCCTCCTCCCCCGTCGTCGTCGTCTTCTTCTTCTTCTTCTTTAAACACTTGACTTTCCTCACAGTTGCAAGGCAAAATTCATGGAAAATGGATGAAAGCTTACGCCACAATTTATCAGTCCAATAGCCAGTGGTTCTGGAATATGTGATATGAAAAGCCCTGGACTCTTGTTTTAGTTTTTAAAACATCAAGAGATCATGCTGGAATGGTTAGACATACCTATTTGTACAATCTTATTTCACAATTTCTGGAGCCATTGGGGTGCCTGGGTGGCTCAGTTGGTTAAGCATCTGAGTCTTGATTTCAGCTTAGGTCATGGTCTCAGGGTCCTGGAATCAAGCCCCATGTCGGGCTCCCGGCTCAGTGGGGAGTCTGCTTGTCTCCCTCTCCCTCTGCCCCTCCCCCCACTTGCTTGCAAGCTCTCTTTCTCTCTAATAAATAAATAAATCTTTAAAAAATTTAATAAAGAAGAATTCCTGGAGCCATCAGATAAGTACAATTTCTTTACATTTTATAAACAATATGTATTTTTTCTAATCATAAAAATATTACATGATTATTGGAAAACAGGAAGGGTATAATAAACTTCGAAGAACCAGAATCATCCTCTACTCCACCATAATCAATCCAGTTATCTAGGGGCCATTTTTGAATGTTTTCTTCCTGTCTTTTAAAGTACATTTTTATTTTTTTTTTTAAGATTTTATTTATTTATTTGAGGGAGAGAGAGAATGAGCAGGGGGAGCAGCAGGCAGAGGGAGAGGGAGACGCAGGCTCCCTGAGGAGCAGGGACCCCAATGCGGGGCTTGATCCCAGGACTCTGGGATCATGACCCGAGCCGAAGGCAGACACTTAAATGACTGAGCCACCCAGGCACCCCTTAAAATACATTTTTAAAACAGAGTTGAGATCACACAACATCTAACATACAAGATCTGTTTTCATTCTAAAGCGATTCTAATTTATTTACCAGAGAACAACCATATATTATGAAAGCTATGATCTGAACCAAATAGATACTTTGATAAAATCAGGTCAGTAACGTCTTGTTTTGTCTAAACTGTAACTTAACACCTTTCTTTCCTCATCCTGTTTGTTAAGCTTTGAATGTCCATGGCTCCTTTCTTCCCTTCCAAAGCTTCTCCTCCTTGACTTTGCATATCTGTATTGATTTTTTTGTTTATCTATTGTCCACTAAATTCAGTAATTCATTTTTTTGATGTCTTGTTTTCTGAATTTTTAAGGATTATACATCTTATCTCACCTTATTCTTTGATGGCAGGGGACATCCATTACACAGTTTTTATACCTGTCCTAGTAAGTAGTGAACAGCCAGGCATATAGTAGGTGCTGAAGAAATATCTAGAGTTAAGACCAAAAGTGTTTTAGTGAATGGTTGCATGAGAAGGTGTAATGGTTGAACTGCCCAGACCTATGCAAACAAAGAAAAGCTATAGTTGCATCGTCCAATATGGCAGCCACTAACCAACCATATGTGGCTATTGAGCACCTGAATTATGGCTATTATGAATTGAGATGTGCTGTAAATGTAAAATACACATTGGATTTTGAAGATTTAGTATACAAAAAAATATATATATATATAAAATACCTCAGTATTTTAAAAGTTGCTTATTTGTTGAAATGAAAATATTTTGGACATGTTGAGTTGAAAAAATATATTATTAAAATGAATTTCATCTCTTAACTTTTTACCTTTTTTAACATGCTACTAGAAAATGTAGAATTACATATGTGGCTTGTGATATATCTATATTTATATATGTCCTATATGCAATAAAATTAATATTTGAGGTCATCCTTTCTACAGGGCAGAAATTTATTATATTTCTACCAGACAAGATTAATTTGCATTTCATTAAAAAATTTTTTAGATCTTTTTTTATTTTTATTTTTTAAGATTTTACTTATTTATTTGAGAGAGAGAGAGAGACAGAGAGAGAGCATGAATGGAGAGAGGGGCAGAGGGAGAGGGAGAAGCAGACTCCTGGCCAACTAGGGAGCCTGATGCGGGGCTCCATCCCAGGACCCTGGGATCACGACATGAGTGGAAGACAGAGGCCTAACTGACTGAGCCACCTAGGCACCCCTTAATTTACATTTCAGTCAATGGCAATGATTTTCATTACTGACAGTTTTCTACAACTTAACTTGTAACCTTACGAAGTTGTAAAATAGGGTGCCTGGGTGGCTCAGTCAATTAAGCATCTGCCTTCGGCTCGGGTCATGATTCAAGGATCCTGGGATTGAGTACCATGTTGGACTCCCTGCTCAGTGAGGAGTCTGCTTCTCCCTCTCCCTCCTGCTTGTGCTCGCTCTCTCCCTCTCTCTCTCAAAGAAATAAATAAAATCTTAAAAAAAAAAAAGTTGTAAAATAACCTAATCAGTGGAACATAGTCAGTCAAAGATGCACACCCCTATAGAATTAAATAATCTTGGGAGGGTTGGCTGGAAAATACCCAGCACTCTACTGAAAGGACACTCAGTAATCTTTTACCCATTTCTAAGTCTTTGACAATTTTTTATCAAAGCATGTTTGTATATTCTTTTGTGACCATCCTAAGTGATTATAATAGAATCACTTTTTCTTTTCTAGTTAATATGGGCAAAATTTTTGTGAAATGCATACTTAAGCCAGATATCAATGCTTTAGGAATTATGAAGTTCCTGATAATAAGGAAGATTATTGAGGGTAAAATGTTGAAGGTAATGCAAAAACTTTAAGAAATGTGTAGAATAGAATCAAACACAATTGGAATGATTGAAAATATTAGAATTAAGTGATTGCATTTTGTTATGATTCCCTAGCTTATCATACTGTTGTTGAAAGGAACACAGTTATAATGGAATGGAAACCAGGTTCTTTTTTACTTTTTAATTAGCTGGAAACAAAGCCTGGCTGTTGGTTGACTAGGTCTAGTATAATGTTTTCATCCCCTATTTTTGATTAATCAAAGTGCTATTTCTTTTAAAGGAAATGCATTCTTTTTCAGTTTAAATAAAAAGACTCTGGAGACAGACTTTCAAAAAATAATGGAGCGCTCTTTTTGCAATTCTATGTCTGTTTACTTTGCTATGAAGATTGACAAAATTAATTAGTGGATGTCCGTTGGGAAATGGAACTGTTAAAAAACAAAATTCAACTGAGAAAATTTGAAGATCTAATTGGCTTCATTAAATGATTCATGAATCGGGCAGCCTCCCATCTAGCAAGTAGAGGGGAGCTCCAAAGGGCTACAGAAAGGAAAAGGTTTTTAAAGGCAGGACAGGAATGTCATAAATACAAAAATGAATTATTTCAGGTGAGGTCACCTTCATTTGGCCACAGTGGGGTCTTAGGAGGTGGATTATCTCATCTTCCTTTCAGGGATGGAGAGGAACATGTGACAAATTACCTCATTGGTGTTTGCCAGAAAATTCCTGACCAGTTAAGACTACCTTTCTGTAGGAGGTTGAAAGTGCTGTTAGGTTAGGTATTAGGACCTGGTTTGGTGACTTGGCCTAAGTGATTCCATTTTGGACCTGTGGTTTTCTTTTAAATAGAACTCACAACCAGTGAAGTGGGTAAGAAAAGTTAACATTGTCATTTTTAACACTTAAAATGTATGTAACATTTAAAAACATAAAAATACAGTTTATTATCAATTTAAACACCTCTGTCTTAGTCCAAAAAGGATTAAAAATGCCCTCCCCAAAAAAGATAACAATGATAACTTTTAAGTATTTTTAAATCATTCAGAATTTTAAGTATGGGACTGCCCTTCAGAGTTGATTTCTCCAAACTTTGCTTAATATTTAGTACATGTTCCCTCTACTACTCTGGCTCACATCAAGGCAGTTCCCAGAGGTTTGTTGGTAGTGATGTGAAGGCAGGGAGAGACAGGTAGGTCTGGGTCTTGCCCAGCTCTTACCCCAAGATTCCCCTTTTGGTGCATCCCGGATTCATCTCAGTTTCTCTGGCCCAGTGTTACCAAAATTGAGGACAAGTCTTTGTGTTATTGACATAGGTCCAAAGGACCAAAGAAGCTTTAAAGCTTTGCTTTTCCACTTAATCTCTATAGCATCAAGCTTTCATGCAGAAATTGGCCTGAAAGTTCCCCACTGTGTTTTCATATCTGCAGCAGTTTGGGGTTGTTTAAGTAACAAAAAATTAAATACAGTTCTTAAAGCTTATTTTGCTTAATGTTACGACTGTGTGTACACTGAAAAATTTTACAGAAATTAGAATTATATATAATCATCATTAAAATTGTACGTTACAAGAAACAAGTGTTGGTGAGGATGTGGAGAAAAAGGAACCTTTCTGTATGGTTGGTGGGAATGCAAACTGGTGCAGCCACTGTGGAAAAACAGTATGGAGATTCCCCCAAAAATTAAAAATAAAATTACGATGTGATCCAGTAATTGCACTACTGGGTGTTTACCCAAAGAGTATGAAAACACTAATTCAAAAAGATACATGCACCCCCATGTTGATTGCAGCATTATCTACAGTAGCCAAAATATAGAAGCGGTCCAAGTGTCCATCCATAGATGAATGAATAAAGAAGAAGAAGTGGGATATATAAAATATTATATGTGGCATTTAAGAAACAAAACAAACAAAGAAAAAGAGAGACAACAAAAGCAGTGTCTTAAATATAGAGAACAAATTGATGTTTACCAGAAGGGTGGTAGTGGGGGCATGGCTGAAATAGGTGAAGGGTTTAAGGTTACACTTACTGTGATGAGCACTGAGTAATGTATAGAGTTATTGAATCACTGTATAGTACACCTGATACTAATATAACACTGCATATTAATTATACTGGAATTAAAAATAAATAAATAAAAGAAAAAATTGTACAACATTGGTGGAGATAAAAGATTATAAGGTTTTTCCTAAATGTATCTACTTAATGCAGTCTCTCTTACTGGAGTGTTCTATTATCAATCTCTCTCCCTATTTATTTAATTATTTGAAAGATTTAGTGCTTTTTAAACATAAAATGAATAGTATTATGATCATCACCATTATTATTACACTAAGAAATATGTACTTGTACATCTTTGGAGAAATGTCTATTTAAATTCTTTACCCATTTAAAAATTGGTATATTTGTCTTTTTATTATTGCATTGTAAGAATTCTTTACCTATTCTAGATGCCAGTCCCTTATTAGGTACATGATTTGTAAAAAATAGTCTCCCGTTTTATGGGTTGTCTTTTTTTTTTTTTTTTTTAAGATTTTATTTATTTATTCGACAGAGATAGAGACAGCCAGCGAGAGAGGGAACATAAGCAGGGGGAGTGGGAGAGGAAGAAGCAGGCTCATAGCGGAGGAGCCTGATGTGGGGCTCGATCCCATAACGCCGGGATCACGCCCTGAGCCGAAGGCAGACGCTTAACCGCTGTGCCACCCAGGCGCCCCTATGGGTTGTCTTTTTACTTTCTTGATGATAACATTTGCAGCACAAAAGTTTTTAATTTTGATGAAGTCCTGTGTATCTATTTCTTCTTTTGCCACTTGTGCTTTTGGTGTCAGATCTAAGAAACTATTGCCTGCTCGGGTAATTAGCTTTAAATGTCTCCTAAAGGCCATAGAAAAAGGCTTAGTGAGCATTTTCAATAATGATGTGTGTATGTGTGTGTGTGTGTTTTAGAGTAGACGTTATGTTTTAGAGCACTTTTAGGTTTATAACAAAATTGAGCAGAAAGTACAGAGATTTCTTATACACGCCCTGCTCCACACATGCCCAGCCTTGTCCACCATCAACATCCCCCACCAGAGTGGTACATTTGTTAGAATGCTTTGATACATCATTATCACATGAATCAGTTCATAGTTTACATCAGGGTTCACTCGTTGTTGTGCATTCTATGGATTTTGACAAATGTGTAATGACATGTATCCATTACTATAATATTACACAGAGTATTTTTACTGCCCTAAAAAATCTGTGCTCCCCCATTCATCCCTCCCCCTTGCCCCTAACTCCTGGTAACCACTGATCTTTTTACTGTTTCCACAGTTTTGCCTTTTTCAGAATGTCATATAGTTGGCATTGTACAGTATGTTGTTTTTTCAGATTGGCTTCCTTCACTTAATAGTATGCATCTAAGTTTCTTTCATGTCTTTTCATAGCTTGATAGATCAATTTTTTAAGCACAAATTAATATTCCTTTGTCTGGATATATGACAGTTTATTCATTCACCTACTGAAAGACATCTTGATTGCTTCCATGTTTTGGCAATTATAAATTATAAATAAAGCTGCTATAAACACCTGTATGTAGGTTTTTGTGTAGACATAAGTTTTCAGATACTTTGAGTAAATACTAGGAGCACAATTGCTGGGTTGTATAAAAAGAGTATGTTTAGTTTTGTATAAAACTGCCAAATTATCTTTCAAGGCGGCTGTACCATTTTGCAATATCCCCAGCAGTGAATGAGAGTTCCTGTTGCTCTACATCCTCACCAGCATTTGGTGTTGTCAGTGTTTTTGATTATGGCCGTTCTAATAGGTATATAGTGGTATCTCACTGTTGTTGGCTCCCTGATGACATAAGATGTTGAGCATCTTTTCATATGCTTATTTGCCTCTGTAGTCTTTTTTTTTTTTTTTAAGATTTTATTTATTTATTTGAGAGAGAGAGCACGAGCAGGAGGGAGGGGTGGAGGGAGAGGGAGAAACAGACTCCCCACTGAGCAGGGAGCCCCATGGGGGGACTTGATCCCTGAGTTGAAGGCAGATGCTTAACTCACTGAGCCACCCAGGTGCCATGTAGTCTTCTTTGGTGAGGTGTTTGTGTAGATACTTTGCCCATTTTTTAAATTGGGTTGTTCATTTTCTTATTGTTGCTTTTTAAGAGTTTTTTGTGTATTTTGGGTAATAGTCCTTTCTCAGAGATGTCATTTTCAAATATTTTCTCCCAGTCTGTGGCTTGTCTTCTCATTCTCTTGACATCATTATGTTTTGCTGAATCACTCACTTCACATTCATTTATTAAGAATCTGTTATGGTTCAAGTTCTCTTCAAGGCTCTGAGGATATAAAAGTGATTAGTACATAACCTTGCTATTAGGTGCTTTTAGCCTAATGAAGGAGAAGTACAAATAAATAGGTGATTAGAACATACTTCTAAGGTAAGCAGTCTCAGGTTTCTTGAAGAGGAGGCTGAGACATAAAGAAGGAAAAGGATTTGACAGCAGGCAATGGTATGACAAAGGACTGGCAGGTGCAGAGAATACTTCACTATGACATAAATAAGTTGTCAATACGATCTTCAGCTATTGCTGCTATGGCACCAATTTGTCTAGGCCAGGGGTAGGCAAACTGTGGCTATGGGCCAAATCTGGCCTGCCACCTGCTTTTATAAATAAAGTTCTATTGGAACACATTCATGCCCATATATTTACAGATTTGTCTATTTGTCTTTTGTGCCACAATGGCAGAGTAGTTGTAACAGAGACAGTCTGGCCTACAAAGCCTCAAGTATTTATTATTGGGCTCTTTATAGAAGAAGTTTGCTGACCCTACTCTAGGCAAAAATTTATTAGAAAATACTTGCACCTTGTCCTATTTAAAAAAGGCATTGCAAATTTGTGTGCACCTGGCAACTGTTTATATGCCTGCAAGTGATTGTGTCTGTTTTTCAAAATTTTCTCCTGATTTCTGCTTTTGAAATTTCAGCTAATTAATTTTCATCCAACAATTCTGCATAATTGACTCAAAATAAACTACAAATGGTAATAACCTGCTTACTCCCTGAAAATAAACTTAAATATTTGCTCTTTTTTCTTTGAAAGTTTTATTGTTTCTTTTGTGGTTTATGTTTCTTTCTTTTTAAAACTACAAATTCATGTTCAGTTCAGGAAAGTCAAATATCATGGACAAGCAAAAGAACATTAACCCAGAATCTCACCTAGCCTCCTAGGAAAAAACCTTTTTGCAGCCTCAGTATGTAAGGTACCTTGAGGTACTTTTCCATGTGTATGTACATATTTCATTATAATTTTTTACATAAACCATCCTCTGCTACCACCAAGTATCTTTAATAGGCATATTCATGATTTTTGTGGTTAGGACTGGTTTGCTGATAAAAGATGCCAAAGGAGGTTACCACAGAGTTACCCTCATGCTCATATCCTTTTGGGGACAAAAGGAAGATGCTACAAGAAGTGAATTGTTTGACTGCCCCATGAAACTGTTGAGTTCAGGTATAATAAAGCTGTCTTTGGCTTTCTGGATACTCCAGGCACAAGAGTGGAGCCTAAAAGCGAGGACTCTGTACCAGTTACCCATTACCCCAGTAAAGCTGCATGATGAACTACCACAAACACTTTGAGTTAATTAACAATAAGATCTGTTGCTCACACGTCTGGGGTGGTTAGCTAGGTGGCTCTGCTGCTCTTGCCTGGGCTCACTCACATGTCTGAGGCTTGGCTGGCTGTAGGTTCCTAAAGGTTGATTTTGGCTGATCATGGCTTGACTCAGTCATGTGTGTGAGAGTCTTTGGTGGGCTTGCACTTCTATCTGGAGGTCAGCTGGCTATTGGCTGATTGAGGCTGACCTCAGCCACATTGACTAGGGCTCTGTTCCATGACTTTCACCCTCCAGCAGGCTATTCTGGGCATGTTCTCATGACAATTTCAGAGGAATATGAGAGAGCAAGTGGGAACATGCAAGGTCTCTTGTGGTCTAGGTCTCATCTATTGAATAAAACCCATGGGTGAGATCAGATTGAAGGGGTGAAGAAATAGGCCCTGTGTCTACAGTGAGATGAACTACAAAATCACATGGCAAAAGTCATGGAGAAGGGACGGGTGGAGAACTGATGCAGTCAGTCTAGCACAGATTAATTACATGGCTGAGCGTACTACAGGTGATACATACCTTTTAGAAGGAGCAGGAGTTTCATTTGTGGCTGGTCTAAGCCAGTGTCTGTTAAATAATAGTAACTTTCTTCCTCTTTGCCATCTCTAAGAAGAACTACCTGTAAAGGACTTGTGCAAGCCACTCTGACATTTCTTTCTTTTTTATTTTCTTAAAATTTTTTTAGAGTTAATCAGGTGCAGGGGCGCCTGGGTGGCTCAGATGGTTAAGTGTCTGCCTTCGGCTCAGGTCATGATCTCGGGGTCCTGGGATCGAGCCCTGCATTGGGCTCCCTGCTTGGCAGGGAGCCTGCTTCTCCCTCTCCCTCTACTGTTCCCCCTGCTTGTGCTCTCCTGCTCTCTCTGTCAAATAAATTTTTAAAAATCTTAAAAAAAAATAAAGTTATCAGGTGCAGATTAGTTTTTTTCTGCTTGTTCTGGAGTAATGTGATATGAAAGAGGACATGGCCTGTGCCACTTAAGACAGATCTGTTTTCACTAACAAAGTTGGAAAACTTTGTCAGCCCTTCTAGTTTGTAAGTTCATTACAACTGGAAAGACTTTTCTTTCAGGTAAAGTTTTCAAGAGGATGTCTCAGTTTCTTTGTGAGAAATTATTAGCTCTCTGAAAATCCTGTCTACAATGCTCACTTTGTAATGCCTACTTTTTAGGAGTTACCTATTTGTATCATATTTTTCCATTTCTCTTTTAATCTTTTTTTTTAAAGATTTTATTTATTTATTTGTCAGAGAGAGAGAGAGAGAGCACAAGCAGGGGAAGGGGCAGGCAGAGGGAGAAGCAGACTCTCTCATGAGCAGGGAGCCCAACGTGGGACTCGATCCCAGGACTCCAGGATCATGACCTGAGCCGAAGGCAGACGCTCAACTGACTGAGCCACCCAGGCACCGCTCGCTCTCCTTTAATCTTAATATCTGTATGCTACGAGATGTGTGTGTGTAATTTTTTCTTTTCTGTCCTGATACTGGGCCAGGTTACGAGGTTGTGAAATACAAGGTTGGTAGGAATTATCTTGGGAGGGACTTTCAGTTTGCCTTTGGTTTATCTTTTAACCAACTCCACCACCCTGCCTTCTGTTTCTGAACTCATTTCTTCTCTAGCTCCTCACTTCTTTCCTGGGCCCAGAGGCCTTTTGGGCTTGTCATATCCTATCAGGAAAGTATACTGTCTGATAAGCACATTTGTATTGACATGTTAATAAATTTTTATGTTATTCTTTTCAAGATTATTGGCTTTTAAAGTGGAACATAGGAAGAGGGGCAATGCTGAATCCAAAGGAAGAACTCTCTCTGATGGTTGAACTGTAGACATTAACATAGAAGAGGTATTACATTTATATTGGGAAGTTTCACAGCACTTCTCGCTTTATGCTACATAAATCATTACCCACTATGCTGAAGGTAAAATCTGCCCTTGTGTTTTTATTATTATTATTTCAATATTTATATAAAATATTAAATAATTGCCTGTATTATTAGAATAATATTATTATTGTCATATAAGTTTGAATTTATTAGGCTCAGAGGGGAAGCCATTCTAAAATTTTAACTCTTTGGAGGAAGTTATATCTCTTTCATGACACCTATAAAATGTAATTACTCAAAAAACACAGTGGATGGTATACGAGCAGAAGCAATAGTTTCTAATAAACCTAGCATTTCTAGTTTATATTTGGACATCTGATCCTGAGAGCAACCCTGTAAAAGTACACTGCATAGATACTATGATTTATTATTCTCATTTTACAGAAGAAATTGAGGCTCAGAGAGTTTATTTTTTTAATAATAAAGATTTGTTTATTTATTTGAGAGAGAGAGAGCGAGAGAGCACACAGGGAGGGGCAAAAGAAGGGGAGTGAGAATCTACAAGTAGACTCCTTTTTGAGTGTGGAGCCTGACACAGGGCTCAATTCCAGGACCCTGAGATCATGACCTGAGCCAAACCAAGAGTCAGCTGCCCAGGTGCCCCATGAGGCTCAGAGAGTTAAAATGTCTTGGCCAGTTGCTGTGGCTAAGCCAAGGGAAGAGGTGGGCTATGGCTCAACCTGGTCTTTTCACTTCAAGCTGGGATCTCTTTCCTATATTGGGACCTCAGAACTGCTCACACCGTCTTTGTGCTGGCTCTCTGAACTTTCCTGCCTCCACTAAAGTATTTCAACCCATTTCCTCTGCCCAGAAATCAAGTGGAACAGGTGTCTTGCTGTAGGGACTCTGAAGAGCTTGGTGGACTGGCCAGTGGTGAGTGGTTCAGACAGTGGGATCAGATTTGCCTCAGTAACCACCTCACCCTCTAGTGGTGAGATGAGCATGGGCTGCCTTTTCCTCAAAGTGGGGGCTGTTGCAGGCATTGTACCTCCCTCCAGGGTCTATAATGGAATGGGAATTCTTTTAAACAAATGCATCCCAACCCAGCATCAGTGCTTAGACCAGGGCATTGGGGGCTCCTGCTCTGGGCCCTTTACCTTAGAGGACCCCAGCACATCAGAAGCAATAAAACTCAATGACTTTCGGAATTTTTTTGAACTCATAAAATTTTGAAGTTTAAAAAGTTTTGTGAATTTTTAAAGTATTAAAATAATTTTTAAAAAGTATGACAACTGAATTAAGTTACTGGGAATTACCGGAAAGAGATGCACTAGCTGACCCAGGCCCTCCAGAAAGCAACTCCCCACCCCCATCTCACCACTTTGACTAGAGATGATATTGATAGGCTGAGAATCTGTAAGAGAGAGAGAGAGAGAGAGAGAGTGTGTGTGTGTGTGTGTGTGTGTGTGTGTAGAGGAAGCACTACTTCTGCCCAGGAAACCAGAGAAAGAGTGACTGCTTTTGTTTAAAGTCGGCCATCCTAAATCACTCCAAAGTGGGTGATTAGGCAAATGGGGTTACCAGGTAACTGTGTTCCCTCCTTCCCTTCTGCTCAGCTGATATAGTTTTTGGGAAGTTCTTAGAACTGCCTGAAAATCTTGACTTGATAAAGTGCCCTCCTTAGCTTCTTGGGGAGCTTGACCTGGTTGATTTGGGACAGATCCAGTCAGACCTGGGTCTGGCTTTCACTGTGCCCCATGAGAACCATTCCGTCATTTAGACACACAGACAGTAGGGCTGGCTACTGGAGGAAACCTCAGCAACTTTAGCTTATCTGAGGGAATGGTGGCCCCCAAGCTGTTGTGGTGTTGGGTGGGAACATGTCCTGGGCTGTTGCTGCAGCTTGGTTTGTAGGCTCTATACCATTAAACTTTTTGAAATGTGAACCTTCATTTGTATTCTTGCTTTCAGGCTCTGCAAATGTTACTTTGCAAAGTCCTTGTAGAAGCTTTGAGGGCTTTATGATCTTTGCAGCATTGCTTGGAATCCCTTCTCTGGGTTACTTTCTATTATGAGTTGAATTGCGTCCCTACAAAAGGGTAGATTGAAGTCCTAACCCCGGTACCTGTGAATGTGAGAAATAGAGTCTGGAATTTGTGGATATAAGGCCTTTGCAGATGTATTCTATTTAAGACAAGGTCATTAGGGCAGACCCTAATCCAACAAGGGTGGTGTCTTTACAAGAAGAGGAAAACACCAAGTGAAGACAGACTACATATAGGGAGAAGATGGCCATGTGAAGATGGAGGCAGAGACTGGGAATAATGCTTCCATAAGCCAAGGAACCCCTGGGGCTCCCCCAAACTGGAAGAGGCAAGGAAGTATTCTCTTCTATAGACTTTGGAGGGAGCGTGGCTCTGTCAACATTTTGATTTTGAACTTCTAGTCTCCAGAACTGGAAGAGAATAAATTTCTGTTGTTTAAAGCCACCAAGTCTGTGGTACTTTATTACTGCAGCCCTAGAAAACTAATACACCTTCAAAAGTATATTGAGCCACCTAAAGAAAATCAGCCTCATTCTTTAGAGATAATCCCCTCTTGAAAACTTTGTCAATGCTTAACACAGTCCTGACCAAATTGTAAATATGTATAGGGGTGGAAAAATTTTATTTTCTTCCATTCTAAATTCTTTGGCTGTTCTAATAATTAAATTGACACAAGGCATATTAACAGGAGAAAACCAAATTTAAATTTGTACATAAAGAAGCTCCCTAAAAACACGAGACCCAAGGGCAGGCAGGGAATTGAGATTTACAGGACATCTTGAGCTAAGAAGCTGGGTAGGGCTGTGGAGATCCAAAGGGGAGAAAAGCCATTCACAGGAAGGGAAAGGAGAAGTTTGGGAAGCAAAGGTGCCCTGTTACCCAGATAAGTTTTTTAGGTAAAAAGATATCTCTGGTAATGACTCTCTTCCTGGTACAAAGTCCCTTTCTTTTTTTTTTTTTTTTTTTAAAGATTTTATTTATTTATTTGACAGAGATAGAGACAGCCAGCGAGAGAGGGAACACAAGCAGGGGGAATGGGAGAGGAAGAAGCAGGCTCATAGCGGAAGAGCCTGATATGGGGCTCGATCCCACAACGCCGGGATCACGCCCTGAGCCGAAGGCAGACGCTTAACCGCTGTGCCACCCAGGCGCCCCCAGAGTCCCTTTCTGATGTAAATTTAGGCAGTTGAGCAGGAGATAAAGAGTTTTTCCTGAATCTGCTGGGTTTTGATAGCCTTTAACTCAAAATAATCCTCATGCCAAAGTGATACATTCCCAGTGGTAAATTCTGCTCCTTTCCGCTGGTTTGCAATGAGAGCCCCCACATGGCTTTAAGAAGCATCTTTAGAATGAGAGTAACGTCCTCACACAGTGTCTGACTCTAATGTCATAGACAGAAACACCAAGACCAGCATGTATATTAGTGTCTCCTGGGTTAAAATGACTGCAGCATTCTGTCCGTGTAGTGACATTTTACATACCTAGTTTCAGACAGAACTGGAACAGATGTGGTTGCTAATAAAAACCCAGGGTGTTTTTTTTT
>NW_024423319.1:112244252-112308234 GCF_017311325.1 Ursus maritimus
TTATTATTCTTGTGAGCTAACAAATTAATTCACTTTTATAGAAATATGCTGAGAATTTGCCTTTCCGAGAGGAAGTTGGTAAATTGTTTTGGGTGAACAAATTTCTTTAGCATAGAAGGTTAAAGGTTGATGTTAGAGACTCTGAAAATGTCAACCAAGGCGGTGCGTCTCTGCATTTGCATCTATTGCTTCCAGAACATATGAATGTTTAAACAATGTTTTAAAATTCCAATTTAGCTCCTCTGAAGTCATTTTCAGTCCTAGGAAGTAGAAATGGAGCTTACACCTGTATTTCCCAAGGGACTGATGTAATGCAATTTGTATAAAATAATCATAGGGAGTGAGAGGAAAGAGTGGATCTTTGCATTAAAATAAAATCAGCCTCGAAATCACTCTTTTCAGGGTCTGCCTTTCTGTACCCCATTTAGCTTTTGAATAGACTCATCTTTCCTGACTTGCTTTGATGAACCACTCTCATCTCAGTTATTACTTCTGACATTAGCTACTTGTGCAATTAAGTGGGGTCATTCTTTTCTCTTTGAGAAGGACTTTGCAGCTAATATGCATTTGTGAAGTGTTCCCTTGACTTGGGAGAGTAGTTGTGGATACCAGTTAAGCTGATGCCTGGAGTAATTTAAAGTTTGTGATGGAGAACCCAACCACTCACTCATAGCAAAGCTCTGAGTGGTTATTAGCATATGCCCACTTTGCCTCCTTTTTATTCTCTCATTATGACTCATGAAGTTACCAGCTAAACTGGTTTTTCTTTCTTTTTTTTTTTTTTTTTAAGATTTTATTTATTTGACAGAGACAGAGACAGCCAGCGAGAGAGGGAACACAAGCAGGGGGAGTGGGAGAGGAAGAAGCAGACTCATAGCGGAGGAGCCTGACGTGGGGCTCGATCCCATAACGCCGGGATCACGCCCTGAGCCGAAGGCAGATGCTTAACCGCTGTGCCACCCAGGCGCCCCTAAACTGGTTTTTCTTATCTCAGGGAATGAAAAAGAAAATCTGGTAAGCTTCTCTAAGGATTGAGAGAGAACTCCATATGCCACCACTACAGGTGACTGCATTTTTGGCAAGCTGTTAAGAAATAGGGAAATGACTCAGATAAAGGATTGAATTTCTTGTGATGGGATTTTATTTTTCACTTATTCATTTATTTTTAAAGTTTGTTTATTTTTTTTAGTAATCTCTACCCCCAACGTAGGACTCGAACTCACAACCCCTGAGATCAAGAGTCACATGCTCCTCCAACTGAGCTAGCCAGGCACCCCATGATAAGATTTTAGATATAAAGGTGGGAGACACTGTTCCGCCTTGGTCTGAGTGTGCCTGAGCTTAAGTTTGCCCTACCAGGTAAAATAGGCAAGGCTGGAATAGATCAATGAAGCTGTAACGGAGAAAATTTGCTGCCTACCAAAGATTTGGCTCCTCTTTGAGGATAGAGCTATTGTTGGGACTACATTTCCCAGATTGCTTTGCATCTTGGTGGGGCCATGTAACATTTTGTTACGGTCTGTGAGTAGAAAGGACATGAGTCACTGCTGGTTGGAGGTTGAGAAGCAGGTGTACCTTCTCATCCCATACTTATTTCATCTGCTAGTCATCTTCAGAGGACTCTGAGACTCTGGGAAGGTAGAGCCAGAAGATGAAAGGAGTCTGTCTCTGAATCACCGCATGGAGGGAAACTGCCCTGAACTATTTTGAGAGCCAGAAGTGAAGCTTGATTGATCTCTAAGTCACTGCTTTGTTTTACTTCATTAGTTTTTATTACTACCTAACATTTTATATATTGTTTCTCCTTCACTAGTATGTAAGTACCATGAGGGCGGAGATTTTTGTCTGTCCCGCTTGTTGCTTTATCCTCAGGATCTAGAACATTGCCTGGCACATAGTGAGTGCTTGATGATATTTGTTGAATGAATGAATGTGGGAATAAATGCAAGAAATGTAGTTGTGCTATAATAGATTTTAGAGATCTCAATCCTGGTTTCATCAGATACCATGACCAGAGAATTTTATTCAAGGCTTTTGTGTGTGTGTATGTGTGTGTGTGTAGAAGTGAGATAGAATCCCAGAGTTCAGAATGACTTATTCAGAATTATATTTGGAGAACCTGTGTTAGTTATCTATTGCTGTGTAACAAAATATCCCAAAATTTAGTGACTTAAAACAACAAAAACGTATTATCATCGAGTTTCTGAGGGTCAGAAATGTGGGAGTAGTTTGGCTAGTGGTTCTGGCTCAGGGTCTCTCATGAGGTTGTAGCCAAGCTGTCAGCTGGGGCTGTGGTCAACTGAAGACCTGACTGAGGCTGGAGGATTTGCTTCCAAGATGGCCCACTCACATGGCTGTTGGCAGGAGGTCCTAGATATTCATGGCTGTTGGTCAGAGACCTCCCTCAGTTCCTAACCACTTGGATCTTTCCATAGGCCTGCTTACAATGTGTCAGTTGGCTTCCCCCAGAGTAAATGAGCAGAGGCTAGAATTCTGTACTTTCTTTTTTTTTTTTTAAAGATTTTATTTATTTATTAGACAGAGATAGAGACAGCCAACGAGAGAGGGAACACAAGCAGGGGGAGTGGGAGAAGAAGAAGCAGGCTCATAGCAGAGGAGCCTGATGTGGGGCTCGATCCCATAATGCCGGGATCACGCCCTGAGCCAAAGGCAGACGCTTAACCGCTGTGCCACCCAGGCGCCCCTAGAATTCTGTACTTTCTATATAGGTAATTTGAATCTTTCTGGTAGCTTGGATTGCCACTTACATGTCCTTATTGATGGAGAAGGCACCAGCTCAAATCTGCATAACAAACCTTACTCTTATTCACTATGCTTTTCCTGGTCACTTCCCCATAACTGGCCTCCCTCAAAACCTTCCCTCTCTCTCTCTCTCTCTCTTATTTTTTCTTTCTTTTCTCCCTTTTTTGTCTTTGGCTGTAGATGATATTTAAGCCTGAATTCTAAGCCACCTCTGTGAGTTACTCAGTTTTTCCAGGCTATCTCCCACATATACACAAGGTACATGTGTTAATAAACTTCTGTTTGCTTCTCTTATTAATTTGTCTTCAGTTACAGGGACCGCAGCTGGGAATTTGAAAGGGTAGAGGAAAAATAATTTTTTCCTCTCCTACTTTGTCCAGAAGTGCTGTGGAACTGGATTTTGTTTTTTTTGTTTTTTTTTTTTTTAAAGATTTTATTTATTTATTCGACAGGACAGAGACAGCCAGTGAGAGAGGGAACACAAGCAGGGGGAGTGGGAGAGGAAGAAGCAGGCTCATAGCGGAGGAGCCTGATGTGGGGCTCGATCCCAGAACGCCGGGATCACGCCCTGAGCCGAAGGCAGACGCTCAACCGCTGTGCCACCCAGGCGCCCCTGGAACTGGATTTTGAACCCAAGACTGAATGATGTAGGGACTCTCTCCCCACATAGCACACCTGTGCTTACCCCTTTCTTAGCTGCAGTCTGTCCCTTTCAGTGGGTATATAATAAAACACAGTTTTGATTCTTATTCATTATTTTTTGTACTTCTAGTTCCCTCAGGAGCCCCCAAAAAGGGAAAATGGGGTTAATGGCCTGGCAGGATTATGGAATTCCAAGGGCTGTGACCCTAATACCATCAATTCCAGTTTTTAAATTCCATCCTCTTTTCATTGTACCATCGAGGGGTAATTTAGAGCAAGAACTGGGCAAACAGGAGAAGTTGGGAAATGCTGCAATGGCCAAATGCCACTCGGGGGATATTTTTAGTTACCAAAATAAACTGTATTTCCACAATGTCTGCAGAACTTATGGTTTGTGTGCAGTAAATAAAATGATGGAAATGCCATGAAGGAGCCCAGCCAGATGACTTCATTTGTGTGCATTCTGTTCCAGAGGAGTCCCTTAAACAGCAGACGGGCTCCATGTGATTCAGTGAAGGCACACAAGCTGCTCTCCAACACCATTGCTTCTCTGCTATTCTGTTTACTGCACGCCGGTCTCACCACACCATGCTCAGAGCAGTTTCCCAGTGAGTGTTCTGTGGGGTGTTAATTATCAGAAGAAACAGAGTTCTGTGATCAAATAAGCTTTGGAAATGCTACTTTGAGCAGAGTTCAGTGGGCGTTCTTTCCCATGGGATGTCTTAGTGCTGCTAAAACAATGTGTATTATGAGGGTTGTATGTTAAGTAGTATTTTCCAAACTTATTTGAACACCAACTTTTGTATTTGAATAACAGCTGTTAGTATTTGTGCCCATTATCAATTTTTTGTCTTTCAGTTCCAAATCTGCTCTTTGTTGCCCTGATTGTGATACTGGGATGTTTTTCCATTGCCAGCTGGCACTAGGTTAAGCTTCATAGGTAGAGGGTGCTGGAGAAACTCTGGAGGAGGACGGGGCTTCTTTTCCTAGATTCAGTGTGCTTTGCTTCTTCTTCTTCCTGTGGTATTGGGTTGGCATGTGAGATATCTAGTGAAGCTCACCCCAGTGAGTTTCAGGGGCACCCCTGCAGGCAGTTTCATGTCAACTTTTGCAGGTGCCCCAGCTGTGGTGGGCCCAGCAACAACAACTTCCATGGATGCCCTGGCTGGCTTCCCTGGGAGTTCAGCAGCACCCCTGTGAATGGCACCCTTGTGGCTTTCTGTAGAGTCTGGCCAGGGCCCTTGCCAGCTTCCCAGCAAGTTCAGCAATACCTCTTAAGGGCAGCTTTCTGATGAATTTCATCAGCACCCCACGGGCAGTTTTCTTCCCACCATCTTCCCCTGTTGGCTCTCAGTAGGGGGATTTCCAGCTTGCCCGCCCTCGCCTGCAGCACCCAGCCATGGCTCCACTTATTTCACAGACTAGCTCTGGCCCAGGCAATCTGGCAAACTTCTCTGCCATCAGGTGGGTTGAAGCCACACATTCCCTGGTGAGGGCTGAATCCCAACCTTGGGAAGCCTTCTCTCCCCACCCCATTCCAATTTTTTTCTTCTTTGAGCATTCTCTCTTAGTGCTAGGCTTTTATTTTTCCTTCCCTTTTCCCTCCCTCCCTCCTTCCCTTCTTCCTTCCCTTCTTTCCTTTCTCTTTTTAAAATTTGAGATGTAATTCATATACCATAAAATTCATATTTTCAAAGTTTTCAATTCATTGGTTTTTAGTATACTCACAGAGTTATGCAACTATCAAATCTCATCCAGAAGATTTTATCACTCCAAAAAGAAACCGTGTACCCATTAGCAGTCACTCCCAGTTTCCCATTCTCATCTCCCCAGCTCTGGACAGTCACTAATCTCCCTTTTGTTTCTATAGATTCACCTTTCATGGACATTTCATGTAAAACAACCATATGTATGTGGTCTTTTGTGTCAGTCTTCTTTCACTTAGCATATTTTCAAGGTTCATCCAAGTTGTAGCATGTGTCAGAATACTTCTTTTGGTGGCTGAATAAAATTCCATTGTGTGGAAATGCCACATTTTGTTTATCCATACATCAGTGATGAGAATTTGGGTTGTTTCCATTGTTTGGCTCTTGTGAATAATGCTGTGGTGAGCATTCATGTACAAGTTTTTGTGTAAACATGTTTTCACTTTTTTTGGGTATATACCTGGGAGTGGAATTGCTAGGTCATATGGTGACTGTATTTAACTTTGAATTTGACCAACAGAGAGTATCAGGTGACTTATTGCCTTATTAAAATATTTACTCCAGCCTTATTTTCATTAGCAAGCAGGCTTGATGTATAATCTGTAGTGTTATTGTGAAGTGCAGATAACATGGGCTATAAAGCCAGTCTGGCCAGTGTCAGATCCCACCTTTACCATTTTTACCTGAGATGTGGGACACTGGGAGGGAGAAAAAAAACAGTGTGATCTTCCTCACTTACAGGGATAGGTTGGGGTCAAATCCCTCTCTACTACTGCTAGCTGGGATGTGGAACATTCTGATAGAGGAAAGAACAAAGTATGATTTTCTCTGCTCAGATGTGGAATCAGAACAATTCTTTCTCTGTGACTTGATGTACTCAACTAGGTTATACTACATGTGAAACCGGGGTCTTCTGATTAATAAATCATTCTGGCTGAGAGAAATATAGCACAAATCCACTATGGATAGAGTGCTTTTGAAAATAATTTGACCACAAAACCCACACACTCAACACTTAAAGTACAGTAGCTCTTTGCCACCATTTGAAGTGTATTTCCAGAAATTAGCAATGATGTAGCCTGTCACAACTTGAGGGACCAGGAAGTAAGGCTAACTACCACTGAGTAATAAAGATGGCAGTTCAGCTGAAGTGGAACTGAGAGACATTTTTTTGGCCATTCCAAGACCAGGTGCATATGCCATTAGGTATTTTCAATATTTGTGACTTTAAGGTAATCCAAATGGGTTCGTAGATCTTTTTGTCAAAGTGTACATTAATAAATTGTGTATATTGGTGCTGGGGTATGCTGTACAGCCATTCATTACTTCTGATTCACATCAAACCACTGAAAGATTTGGGAGTAGCTCCAAAGATCATTTGGCCTTTGTAAATTCCTAGCAATTTTCCCCCCCTCAGTCAAAGGGCTTTCTAGTAGTGAAGGCATTTCATATATTAGATGCATTAAAATGCTTTTTCAGATGTTACTTTTCCAGTTAATGATTCCATTTTCTTCATAGGCATATTGACTGAAACAAAAGTGTATTTCATGAAGGAGGCATGATTACACACTTAATTTCTGAGGACTGCCAGCAGCCTGGCTCAGCGTCATGTCCTCTGAACTTGCAAGCTGTTAGGACCAGAGCAAGTCTGTGATGAAGCAGGTCCATGCTCTGATGCAGTTTCTCTGGCTGTGGCAGTTTCTAGGACTTACCAATATCACATGGAAAACAAGGCTCTAAGAAAGCCCTCATTAACTGTGCAGGTGTTAGAGAAAAATATCACTAATTCTAACTCACCTGGGGTAGGAGTGCATGTGTAAAAATTACATGTAATTACAAATGCTCACACCACACTACCAGAAGATCATGCTGAATGATATCAGAAATTCAGATTATGGGGCACCTGAGTGGCTTAGTCAGTCAAGCGGGCCGACTCTTGGTTTTGTCTCAGGTCATGATCTCATGGGTTGTGAGGAGGAGCCCCGTTTCAGGCTCCTTGCTCGGCAGGGAATTGGCTTGAAAGATTCTCTCCCTCTGCCCCTCCCCCCACTTGCTCTCTCTCTAAAAATAAATAAATAAATCTTCAAAATAGTTTAAAAAATGCAGATTATTGTGCAGTGTGGGAATAATCTAAGGAAAGTTGGGTGGGGTAGATATTCTTACAAGTCAGTGTCTTCCTTTATATTCTTTATGTCTAAAGTTTCAGTGAAACACATTTATTTTAGAGCTCTTTTTCTATGGATCATCGATCATAAGCTCTAGAAACACTTGCAAGGTGGAATCCAAACATGCCCAGGAGACTGTGTGACAGCAGTGATATCTGCCTCACAGATATAACTTGCTTATTAGATATCATATGGTATATATTAAATAGTAAACATTATATATCAAATATTATGTGTTAAATATATTGTAATCTTAGGTTTTAATAGCTTGCAGGTTCAGAGAATGGAGTAGGACGCTTGGCTGCACACCGTACGTGGAATGCTTAGATAAGAAGTATAAATAAACACTTATAAAATGCACACTCATTCTGGTCAGTACTCTCATGTACATGACAATTATTAAATGCAGCCGAAGGCAACCTTAAAAGGTTTTCTACTACATACATTCATATATCAGAACAAAATCTATTACTTCTAATCTTTAGAGTTGTGATAAGTGATATTGCCAAAATATTGCCAGTCTCTTAAGAAATCATGGATAGTAGGAAAGGGTCCAGGAAAAAATAGGTGGGAAGGTCCACATATTAAGAACAAACAAATAAATAACAGTGCCTTGATCTTTCAAAAGAGAAAGGCCATGAATTCCCCAAACTGTAGGCTGGTGAATTTGGTATTGATTTTAAGCTAGATGTCGGCAGACTCTTTCTCTAAAGGGCCAGATAATAAATATTTTAGGCTTTACGGGCCACATGGTCTTCATCACAACTACTCTCCTCTGCTGTGAAGCATGAAAGCAGCCAATAAGTACACGAATGAGCATGTTTGTGTTCTAGTAAAACTTTACTTTCAAAAATGGATGGAAGGACAGATGCAATACTTTATGGGTTTAAAAAAAGATTGTGAGCCTTTTAAAACAGATGGGTTGATCCTGAGGAGTTTGCATGAATGCAGTGGTCTTCAGCCCTGGCTACACATTAGAGTCACTTGGGGGAAACTTTGAAAAATCCTGGTGCTCAGCCTACATCCCAGAGCAACTAAATCAGAATCTCTCAGATGGGGTCCCAAGAGTCTACCTTTTATTTTTTATTTATTTATTTTGTGGGGGGAGGGGCAGAGGGAGAGAGAGAATCTTAAGCAGGCTCTACACCCATTGCAGAACTCAGTGAGGGGCTTGATCTCACAACCCTGAGATAATGACCTGAGCTGAAATCAAGGGTTGGACTCCTGGGGCACCTGGATGGCTCAGTCGTTAAGCATCTGCCCTCGGCTCAGGTCATGATCCCAGGGTCCTGGGATTGAGCCCCTCATTGGGCTCCCTGCTTGGTGAGCCTGCTTCTCCCTCTCCCTCTGCCTGCTCCCCCTGCTTGTGCTCTCTCTCTGTCAAATAAATAAAAATAAAATCTTTTAAAAAAAAAGTCAGATGCTTAAACAACTGAGCCACCCAGGCCCCGTGACACCCCCCCCAAGTCTGTCTTTTATAGAGAATTCCCAAGTGATTCCAAAGTGAAGTCAAGGTCGGGAACCACTGCATGAAATCATGATGTAGTGCTAAATTAACCTCATTTCTTTTTCCTCTTCTTCATGCTCTTCTCCTCCTTCTCCTGGTGGATGAGGTAGCCAGATAGCTCTGTTGGGGCAAAATAGCAGACACAGTTCATCTGGATTTATGCTAGCCATTTGCCAAAGTCTTTCATAATTGTCCTGATGGACAAATTAGAACAATGTGGGTGGATGACAGAGTCCGTTTCTGATGAATGGAGTGGATATTACTTAGAATTATTTGAAAGTCCCACTCCTCCCCAATGGTGACTGTACAATAGGCGCCCAATACATCTTTGTTTGGGAGGGGACTGGTGTCCCACCCTATAAGAGATGGTTATAAATGAACAGAGATGTGAAACTTGGAAGAGAAAAAAAATTGCAGTGGGTGTCGGGCAAGGGTAAACATGATAGTTGATAGTTGTCTTAAAATACTTGCTGGGCTGTTACAGTGAAGAAAAAATAGCCTTCTTTTGGATATTTCAGGATAGAAATAGAATCATCATGGGAAGCCACCAGGAAGCATTCATTCATTTAACAATTATTTTTTGAGTGACTACTCTGTGCTAGGTACTATTTAGGTACTTGAGACATATCAGCAAACAACACAGGCTAAGATCTATGCTCTGTGGAGCTTACAGTCTAGAGATTTATTTTAATGTGTCTAATTATTAACAGTCAGAAAATAGAATGGGTAGCTTCAGGAGGCATTGCTCACATGTTGGATAACCACTTATTTGAGGTCATTTTGAGCCATGAAACTCCAGTAAGAACCTTCAGCCCCAAGGTTCTCTGAGTCCAAGGAAGTGTCTTGCTTTCTTCTCTTTGGAGTCACCCTTCCTTTTCCTGCCGCTCTCCTAATCCGGGCACTCTTTTTATTTTTTTTATTTTTATTTTTTTAAGATTTTTATTTATTTGACAGAGAGACAGCCAGTGAGAGAGGGAACACAAGCAGGGGGAGTGGGAGAGGAAGAAGCAGGCTCCCAGTAGAGGAGCCTGATGTGGGGCTCGATCCCAGAACGCCGGGATCACGCCCTGAGCCGAAGGCAGACGCTTAACCGCTGTGCCACCCAGGCGCCCCCGGGCACTCTTTTTAAAGGTAATTGTGTCAGAAAGCTTACAGTTTTTTTTTTTTTTTTTAATAATGATTTTTTATTATATTATGTTAGTCACCATACAGTACATCCCCGGTTTCCGATGTAAGGCTCGATGATTCATTAGTTGTGTATAACACCCAATGCACCATGCAATACGTGCCCTCCTTACTACCCATCACCGGTCTATCCCATTCCCCCACCCCCCTCCCCTCTGAAGTCCTCAGTTTGTTTCTCATAGTCCATAGTCTCTCATGTTTCATTCCCCCTTCTGATTACCCCCCCTTTCTTTATCCCTTTCTTCCCCTACTGATCATCCTAGTTCTTATGTTCCATAGATGAGAGAAATCATATGATAGTTGTCTTTCTCTGCTTGACTTATTTCACTTAGCATTATCTCCTCCAGTGCTGTCCATGTTGTAGCAAATGTTGAGAACTCGTTCTTTCTGATAGCTGAGTAATATTCCATTGTATATATGGACCACAACTTCTTAATCCAGTCATCTGTTGAAGGGCATCTCGGCTCCTTCCACGATTTAGCTATTGTGGACAAGAAAGCTTACAGTTTGATTCTTTAAGCTGAGGGTTTCTGGGGCTCTGCACGCATATGCCACCCTGCACATTCTATACAATGGGAAAATGACAACCTAGAGTTTGGGGCTGTAAGAATTTGAATTATTTGTCTGTATCTTGAGGTCTCAAAGATCGATGGCTGGTTGGTTGATCCATGGTTCTGGAATGAGGTGTCCTGTTTTGTTTGTGTGCATCTGCTTGCTCTTTTTAACTCTTTGTCACAACCATGAACTAGGAATGGGTAGAGGTGATAGGGAAGCTATCGATGGTGGAGGAAAGGATCCTCTATTTTCTTTCACTAATCACAGTGATAAACATACACATACACACCTGTGTATATCATTTGCTGTACTCTGTTCTTCTTAGGAGATCAGGATTGGGCATTTGAAATAGGGGTGAGCCATACCCCATCAGGCCACTCTGTCATCTGTGTTCTCTCATTGTGCTCATTCTCTTGCCAACCAACCTCACAGCAAATAATATAAAAATCAGTGTTAAGACATAACCATTCAACAACGTCTTTACTGTATTTGTTTTGTTTTAAGTAAACTGTGTGCCCAAAATGGGGCTTGAACACATGACCCCAAGATCAAGAGTCACATGCTCTACCCACTGAGCCAGCCAGGTGCCCCTGTTTTTACTGTTTTTAACATCAATTGAGAAGTAATTTAATGATGGTTTAAATTAGGTCAGAGGACGCAGGAGTTCCCTGCAGAATTACAGATCATTAGATTTTTCTCTGAAAGCAAGAGAGTGTTTTAGGAAAGTTTAACCAATTCTCCTTACTGCTACATGTGTCTCTTGATACCAGAATGATTCTGTGTGTGTAGCTCAACTGTAGAAACATGGCTGTTCCTCAAGGAGACAGCATGTGTGGTGGGGTGCTCTCCTCTTGGATGTGTCCCTGCCTCAGATTTCTGGGTGGTGCCCAGGTTCTCCAAAGCTGGCATCCTTTTTGGCTCTTGCCAGCCCTCTCAGGAACTGGTGTGCTTACAGGGCTTATGAACTCCGTCTGCCTGACCTAGGTATGCCCCCTTTCTACTAAGATAGCAAGAGGCAACTCCTTTAATACAGTGCGTCCCAACACTGGCCACCCATGAGAATCTGAATATTGATGTCCAGGCCCATGTCTGGAGATCCTGAATTAATTGGCCTGGAGGGAGCACTGAGGATTCTGATGCACAGCCAGGGATGAAAACATTGCTTTAATCAGTTGTAATTTTTGTTCCAAACTCTTGAACATTCTCAAAGTTAGGATAAACTTTAAGGAAAACCATGTAGTAGGGAGAACTTGACTGGATTGAGAATATTTAAATGGCAGTTACAGTGTTCCAACAATGAAAGTTTCAGAATGATTCCTTCCAAAAGGGCTTTAGAATCCTTTTAATAACATTTACATATTTCTGTGTAAGATGCAATGAGTAACTCTTTGATTGTTAGGCTATGCTAGGCTTTGAAAAACATTCGTATATTACCTTAAGTTTTATACCCTGTGGCTCTGGATTTTCAGCAGCTGTATTGAATTGGCATGTAGATGAGCAGGACAGGATCTAAGCTGTGAAATAGTATGAGAGAGGAATAGAATATGACAGATTGCCACATTCGCTCAAGCTCTGGGAAAATGCTTGTGTAAGAGAGGTACTGAGCTGATACTTGCAGAATAAATTTTTCATGGTCATAAATGACTCATTTCCTTCAATTTAAAAAATCCTGTTGGATTTTTATTTATTTATTTGAGAGAGACACAGAGACAGACCATGAACAGGAGGGAGAGAACCCAGCCTCATGGTTCCTTAAAGTTTCTCCTCTGAAGTTAGAAGCTTCTGGAATAAGAACCAGTAGTGATGGAATCCCAGCCAGGAACCAGATAGGGAACTTTTTTCCTGAGAAACTCCTCTGCCAAGGCCTGGTCCTGGGCATACTTGATTGCTCTTCCACAGCTTACTTGGAGCTGTCTAGGCAGTCACAGGTAGCAGCCAGCTTAGAGGATGCTGGAGGATGAGGTCCACATAAGAAGCTGGGTTCAAAATACAAGTGGTTGGGGATAGACTCCTAGCTCTTCCTTGGATGGTCTTGCATGAGGAGAATGACCTATAGTAGAGGGCCTTTTGTTCTAAATCTATTTTGTGCCACACAGCAAATCCAGGTGGGTATGGAGGGAGTGATGTACCTTTCCCTCTAACATTGGCATTCCAGGCATGGTGTGGAGATATGGCCAGTGTTGAGGGCAGAGGTGCAGAGATCAGGAGGAAGAAAAGAGGAGATGGGAATGGAGGGCAGGGGGAGGAAAGTGTTCAGAAGCCTCAGAATCTGGGAAGAAATGGAGGAAGGGTTTCAAAATAAAGCAAAGAACAGCTGGAGCCATGGACCCTTCACGTTCTTCTTGCTCTCCCTGCCTCGCTCATCAATGAGGAACTCCAGGTGGTGAGTGAGGAGGATGTTCCAGGCTACTAGCTTAAAGAGGCGCAAGAATGTGAACAAGTAAGGAATAAAGTCCAGGGTTAATAAAAAGCACCTTTACTATTAAATTCTTCTGAGAAATTTTCAGAAGTAAGTTTCCCGGGCATATTTTAGTTTATCTTTCATGTTAGGGAAATGTCAGCTCCTCTCCTCTAATTAGCACTGTTAAAACTCCATGGTAAGATGGGTGACTAGTTTCAAGGCTTTTATTTCTTGTTGCTTTTGTACATGGAGCTGCCATAGCAGCCATAGCAATCAATGTCTGTAGCTTTCATTCCCTCGGAGCTTGGTGTTCTCTCTGACAGTAAGAAATTCTCTTCCTCCATGAAACTGTCATTTTGTTAAAACCTAATGCCTGTCATTTATTCCTTGCAACTAATGTGTATTTTATCAAAGGGTTCAGATGGTTCACAGGGAAGTCCCACAATGCCGGTCTCCACTGGGCGCCATTTTTATTTCCTGAGGCTATTAACTAGCTTACAATAAAAACCTTTAAGTGCTCCTCTTTTCTGAGAAAATTGCTCTCAGAATCAGTAGGACTGAGCATAGGTTCTAATAGAAACAGACGATAAGATCATCTTGCATGTGACCAAGTTCCCATTTAGAACTTGGTTTGTCTGTCTAACCTATGGAATTGTAGGATGCCACACAAATTGTTCCTGAGATTTAAGTTGTACAGAGAGAATTTAGGGTTGTTGACTAAAGATTGATTCTTCCCAGAGGGAGTGATCCATCCAGCTATGTAATAACCCTGGGTGGGGCAGTGGGTGCTTCCTTAGGATGAACGAAGACTCTGAATCTAAGGCAGTTTCTCAACTGTGGTGCTTGTGACATTTTGAGGTGGATAATTCTGTGTAGTGGGGCTGTCCTGTGCATTGTAGGATGTGCAGCATTCCTTGCCTCTACCCATTAGATGACAGCACCTTTCTCCCAGGTGGGACAACCAAAAATCTCTGCAGACACTGCCGAATGTTCCCTGGGGGAAAATAGCACCCCCTGTTGAAAACTACTGACCTAGAGCACACACAACTGTTTGATCTGGTATAGTTGAAGAATGGTTTTGAACAGTTTTCCTAAAATGGCTGCATGACTTTAAGGAGACACTAAAGGGTGACCAGGGATGCTAATTGGAGGAGCTTTACAGAGGTGTCCCTGAGGGGGCCCCAAAAGGGCTGTGAGTGAAGGGGAGATCCCTTGGGGGAGCTTGAGGGAATTATTGATAGGAGCAAGTCCTGGGCTTCTAAGAGCTTGGGAAGCAGCCACCAGTAAGAACACACTCCTTACCCCAAGAGCTGAGAAGACTCTGTGTTAAGAGGTGACTGTCCAGTGATAGGCCCCATCGCCCACAGTGAGGTGTTCCTCTTTGAGGAGGGGTCGGTCAGACTCTTTCATCTGCTTGATGTGGTGTCCTTAGTGCAGAGAGGGAAGAGATTGTTGGTCTTATCTTGATTTTTTATGAAGGGAAAATAGCATTCAGTTCTCTAAACATTTATTTTGTGCCTACTACTTATTATTAGGTTCTGTGTGGGTTATGGAGATATTGGTAGATTGTGTAAGTGGTCAGCAATTATTTACCCTTCTGTATTTATGCCTTTGGGGTAGTCCCTTCCCACACTGATTTTGGGCTTGGCCATGTGATTTGCTTTTGCTTTGGGTCAGTAGCAAATGTAATACAAGCAGAGACCTGAAGAGCTGTTGTTCACTGGGGCTTATCCAGTCTTCAGGGTCTTGGGACCCTGCTGCTGCTGACATGTGAAGAAGGTCAGACTAGTTTGCTGGATGATGAGAGACCAGTGGTCCTGGGGCTCCTATTGCTTCAGCTGACAGCCAACAAGTGGAAGCAGGGATGCCTTGCAGGCCAGCAGTTAACTGATGCAACTTGGCTAAGCACAGCAGAAGACCAGCAAAAGAAAGCCCAGCCCAAGTGCCAGTTCACAGAACTGTGAGTAAAATTGATGGTTGTGGTTTTTAGGTCCTTAAGTTTTAGACTCATTTGTTATGCAGCAAATTGGTACAGAAGCAGATAGATAACACAGTTCTTGCTTTTGGGATCCCACAGTCTAGTAGACCACTAATTTTTCTCCAAGGGAGCCTGCTTGTCTAATTGGACCTTTAGAACCATGGTAGATGGTAATACTAGTTACTAGGTAAAATACTAGTTAAAAGCACAAACTCTGACACCAATGTACTTGAGTTCTGTTAAAAAATTCAACCGAGTAAATTTGAACATCTAGTTGGCTTCATTAAGCGATTCATGAGTCAGGCAGCATCCTGTCTAGCAACAGGGATGCTAGACCGAGGGGGACTCCAAAGAGTTGTACAGAAAGAAAGGATTTTATAGGAAGGACAATGGGGTAAGGAAGTTATTAGCATAAGAAAAGAACAGATTGTTTAGGGAGAAGCAGGGGGGCTTTTACTAGGTGGATTACCTCGTTTTCCTTGGGCAAGGGGAAGGAGTGGAGAGAGCACATGTGACAGATTATCTCATTTGTGCTGATCAGAAAATTCCTGACTGACCAGTTAAGACCACATTCCTCGGGGAGGTTGGAACTGCAATTAGGTTAGGTATTAAGTCCTGGTTTGGTGACTTGGACTAAGTAATTTCATTTTGGGCCTGTGGTTTTCTTTTTAACAGTTCAAATCCCAGCTCCATCACTTACTAGTTGTGTGATGCTGGGTAGATGCTCAATCTTCGGGTCTCTATTTCCTCATCCGTAAAAAGGAGTAAAATAATAATACCTACTTCATAGAGTTGTCAAGATGATTAATATATACAAAGTTCTTATAACAGAACCTCGGACTTAAAAAGTGTTTTGAAAGTTTTAGCTACATGGGGCACCTGGGTGGTTCAGTTGGTTAAGCACCAACTCTTGATCTCAGCTCAGGTTTTGATCTTAGGGTTGTGAGTTTGAGCCCTGTGTTGGGCTCCCTACCTTAAAAAAAAAAAAAAAAAAGCAAGCAAGCAAGCTTTAGCTATATATGGTTGGTCTAAAATAGAATCAGCATTAAAGTTTTTTCTTTTTCTTTTTAAACAACACTTTCCCCTAAATAGAAATGTATATTTTTTTTTGCTGAAAAATTGAAAAAAAACGAACAGGAAAATGTAAAGAAGAGAACAAATGTCATCTCTCAGATTTTGTGCCAACTTTAACAATACCACACTTGATTTTAAATCAAGCTACTATGATCAGCAGTTGGAGAAAGGTCATTTAAGACACTCAGAGAATAAATGTATCTAGCGCTTAGCCAGGTGGTGCCCCTTTATATAGACTTTTTCAGTGTACTTTTCTCCAGTTGGATTGAAGGGGATCAGGTAGTTCCTTGTACTACAGCAACTGGGGGATAATTTGCAGATCCCAGTGGACTAACTGAAACAGTAGGGCAAAGTGCAAAAGAAAAATGGCGAGGAAGGCAATGATTAGCAACTCCAGACTCATGGAGCATTTTTAACTACAGAGCTCATTCTTATATGCTGCCTCTCTTGATGTATAGGGCTGCTTGATAAGTTCAAAAGGGCAGTTGTTATTAAACCTGCCTTTGCAGAAGCAGAAGCTGCATCTTAGAATGATACAGCAGTTCCCTGAAGTCACACAGGCAGAGACTGGTGGAGCTGGGCTCATGCCCAGGGCCACTGACCTAAAATCCAATGCTTTCCTAACTTCCCCATGGCATCTCACCGAATCTCGAAACAGTGCCTGCTTAGTGGGCAAGACTTAGAGCCAATATTTGTTTCAGGAGCTTTCCAGTGAAGTTAGTATGACTTTATTAGGACAACACAACTACGTATGAGAACACAGTATGGTTTCCAAGCCATGGTAAAGCCTGCAGGGCTAATACTAACTACAGTGTAGGCCAGACTGTACAGCTGGTGAGACTAGGTGCCATTCATGCATAATTTTACAATCCTAGCAGTAATATACGAGAGTCCCAGTTTCTTCATATTCTTGCCTATGCTTGTTATTATCTGTCTTTTTAATTATAACCATTCTAGTGGGTGTGAAGTGGTGTCAAGTGGTGTCTAAGTTTGGTTTTGGTTTGCATTTTCCTAATGACTAAAGTTGTTGAGTATCTTTCATATTATTGGCCATTTGTATGTCTCCTTTGGTGAAATGTCATTCAAATATTTTGCCCATTTAAAAATTTGGTTATTTGTCTTCTTTCAAATTATTTGTTATATGAAAACTCAAGGGTGGGCATATACTTGACCTTGTAGAGCTGCACTGTCTAATATGGTGGCCCCTCACCACATGGGGCTATAGAGCATGTGAAACGTGGCTTGTCCAATTTGAGATGGGCTGCAAAGATAAAATATAAAGTAGACTTCAAACACTTAGTATGAAAAACTGAATGTAAAGTACCTACAGCTTTATTGAGATAGAATTGATATGTAACATCGTGTAAGTTTAAAATGTACAATGTGATGACTTGATACCCGTATATACTGTGAAATGATTACCACATTGAGGTCCGTGAACACATCCATCACCTCATATAGCTGCTATTGCTTTTTGTAGTGAGAATATTTGAGATCTACTTGAATTATTAAATATATATTGAGATGATAATTATTTTGGGTAGATTAAAATGAAATACAGTATTAATTTACCATCTTGAAGTTTTTTGAAAAAATTATGGCTACTATAAAATTTAAAATTACATACATGGTTCATAATGTATATCCATTATATAACACTGTTTTAGAACCTTGACTCTCAGAAATTTGGATCTTTATCTGTAGAGGAATGGGAAGGCATCTGTGGGTTTTAAAAATTATGACCACTTTTTAAAAGAAAGAAATTATTTTTTTTTCAAATTTTTATTTAAATTCTAGTTAGTGAACATACAGTGCAATGTTGGTTTCAGGAGTAGAATTCTGTGATTCATCAGTCACATACAACACCCAGTGCTCAACATGACAAGTGCCCTCCTTAATACCCATCACCCTTCTAGTCTATGCCCTGCCTACCTTCCTCCATCAACCCTCAGTTTGTTCTCTGTCGTTGAGAGTCTCTTATGGTGGGATGCCTGGGTGGCTCAGAGAGCTAAGCATCTGCCTTTGGCTCAGGTCATGATGTCTGGGTCCTGGGATCGAGCTCTGCATCAGGCTCCCAGCTCAGCGAGGAGTCTGCTTCTCCCTCTCCCTCTGCCTCTCTCCCCTGCTCATGCTCTCTGTCTGTCTCTCTCTGTCTCAAATGAATAAAAAAAAATAGAAAGAGTCTCTTAATGGTTTGTTTCCCTCTCTCTCTCTTTTTTCCCTGTCTTATATGTTCATCTGTTTTGTTTTTTAAATTCCACATATGAGTGAAATCAAAAGTATTTATCTTTTTCTGACAGACTTATTTCATTTTACATAATATGTTCTAGCTGCATCCACATCATTGTGAATGGCAAGATTTCATTCTTTTTGGTGACTGCATAATATTCCTTTGTCTAGCTATACCACATCTCCTTTCTCTATTCATCAGTCAATGGACATTTGGGCTCTTCCATAGTTTGGCTATCGTTGATAATGCTGCTATAAGCATCAGGGTACATGTACCCCTTCAAATCTGTATTTTTGTATCCTTTGGGTAAATACCTTGTAGTACAATTACTGGATTGTAGGGTATTTCTATTTTCAACTTTTTGAGGAACTTCCATACTATTTTCCAGAGTGGCTGCACCAGTTTGCATTCCCATCAACAGTGTATTCCCCTTTCTCTGCTTCCTTGCCAACATCTATTGTTTCCTGTGTTGTTAATTATAGCCATCCTGACAGGTGTGAGGTGGTATCTCATTGTGATTTTGATTTGTATTTCCCTAATGATCAGTAATGTTGAGCATCTTTTCATGTGTCTGTTAGTCATCTGGATATCTTCTTTGAAAAAGTGTCTATTCATGTCTTCTGCCCAAAAAAGAGATTACTTTGTAGTGTGGGGAATAGATCGGAGGGAACAGGGGTGGAGTAGGTGGCTTTGCAGTAGTCCAGGTGAGAGATGATAGCCACTTGATTGTGATTGGGAAAAACAATTTTCTGTTCAGTATCTCTTAAATAATCACAGTTCTGGAGAAAATGTGAAAAAGTTATGTAGCAGGATATCTGTCAAGGCAAATATCTAATGGAATGTCCTTCACAAGGGAGCTGCTTAAGAGTCTAGATTCTTCTGTGTCTAAGGTGAAGACCACAGGTTACCTGGAGCACGTACACTTGTTCAAGGAAGAGCCACTTTTTATTTTATTTATTTTATTTTATTTTATTTTATTTTATTTCTTAAGATTTATTTATTTATTTTAGAGAGAGAGAGAGAACAAGTGGGAGGGAGAGAGAATCTCAAGTGGATTCCACACCGAGCACAGAGCCTGATGTGAGGCTTGATTTCACGACCCTGAGATCATTAACTGAGCTGAAACTGAGTCGGACGTGCTCAACCAACTGAGCCACCCAGTTGCCCAGGGAAGAGCCATTTTTTTTTTTTAAGATTTTATTTATTTGTGAGAAAGACAGCACAAGCAGGGGAAGCAGGCAGAGGGAGAGGGAGAAGCAGGCTTCCTGATGAGCAGGGAGCCTGATGCAGGGCTCAATCCCAGGACCCTGGGCCCAGGACCTGAGCTGAAGGCAGACGCTTAACCACCCAGGCGCCCCAAGAGCCACTTTTTATTTTTTTAATTTATTTTATTTTTTTTTTATTTTTTAAAGATTTTATTTATTCATTCAACAGAGAGAGAGAGAGACAGCCAGCAAGAGAGGGAACACAAGCAGGGGGAGTGGGAGAGGAAGAAGCAGGCTCCCAGCGGAGGAGCCTGACGTGGGGCTTGATCCCGGAATGCCAGGATCACGCCCTGAGCTGAAGGCAGACGCTTAATGACTGAGCCACCCAGGTGCCCCAAGAGCCACTTTTTAAATGGCAACTCTATACCATGCAAAATGTGGCACTCGATCATGATAATGATTTGGCTTTGACCCTGAGCAAGGGGAACCATTGGAGGCTTTTGAGCATAGGAGTGACATAACCATCAAGTCATTGCATTTTTTAAAAGGATTTTATTTATTCATCTTAGAGAGCACATGGGAGTAGGGAGAAGGGCAGAGGGGGAGGGAGAGGGACAGAGAATCTGAAGCAAACTCCGTGCTGAGTGTGGAGCCTGATGCGGGGCTTGATCTCATGACTGCAAGTTCATGACCTGAGCCGAAATCAAGAGTTGGACACCCAACTGACTGAGCACCCTGGTGACCCAAGTCACTGCATTTTAATTAGATGATGCTGGCCACTGTGCTGAGAATAGACTGAGGGGGGTGGGCAAGGGTGGGAGAAGAAAGACCCATTTATGGAAACAATTCTTTATTGATTGGCATTTTCATTGTTCCCATTTTCTCTAAGCAACCAAGAAATCAGTATGGAATATTTTATTACATCTTTCCTTTATTTTCTTAAGATAAATTCCAAGAAGTGGAAGTTCTGGTCAATGAGGACATCTGTTATTATGACTTTTGTCAAATCGCCTTCCAGAAAGTTGGACCCAGTTTATATTGCTGCCAACTGTGAGTAAGAGCGCCTGCTTCCCTCTACTTGTGCCAGCCCTTGGCAATATTACTGTTTCCTAAACTTAATCAATCCGGAGTTCCAAGTATGCCTTTAGAATATTTCTTATATAAACTAGACCATTTTTACCCCCATGAAACACCTCTCCCCACTGTACCTTAGTTCAGCTATTCCGTTAAAATTTGGGTCAATTAGATATTCAATCATTTCTGGTTGGTGCCAACAATATATTGTTTTTCCTGTTCTTGAAGGTGGGAAGACCTTGTCGAATTGGTGTGTTATTTGATTTCCACTGTAGTATTTTTAAAAGGAATTAGATGAGAAACCCAAAATAAGTATAGAAAATCAAGTCTGAATGTTTTTTGGAACTTATTATTGGATATTAAACTTTTGGTGAATTTTTAATCAAGAATCTCATAACTATTAAAACTCAAAAGAAAACTTATTACATGCTGGCTTAATTATGAAGGCAGAGTGAATTTTACTTTTTTTTGTTAATTTTTTTCAGTTAAGATTGACCACTAATCTTTGAATTTTTCGGAAGGAGGCCTCTTTTCCAAAGATTTTTTTTTTTTAAAGCTAGAAGCCTTAATCAACAATTTAGAATTCTTTGTTGGGAGAAAAAAATCAAGCATAAACTACAGCATGTTTATAAGTATGTGTGCTTATATTTAAGTATAAGTTCTTTTTTTTTTAAAGATTTATTTATTTTTAGAGTGAGAGAGGTGGGGGGAGGGGCAGAGGCAGAGGGAGAGAGAATCTCAGGCAGACCACCCCCCCCCACCTGAGCATGGAGCTTGGCATAGTGCTAGATCCCAGGAACCCTAGGTCATTACCTGAGCAAAACTAAGAGTTGGACACTTAATGGACTGAGCCATCTAGACACCCCTATTTAAGTATAAATTCTATTTCTCTTTCATCCCTGAAGTATCACTCGAAATTAATTTTAAGAGAACATTGACCAGGCCTCTCAAAAGTTAAATAGAGGAGTGCTCCTGCAATTCAATTATGTTTTCATCTTTCAGATTAGTCACAGGTTGAAGCCCTAGTTTCATATGCTGAAGAGATCACCTAACTGACTTGTTCATAATTCTCATTTTTTTCCTTATGAATAATTTCCCTCAGAAGGTAACCTTTGTCTTCTATGGGCACAATAGAAGTGTTTATATAGAAATAGCAAAGGAAAAATATTATATTTTGTGATATTTTGAGTCGTAAAACAGAATGATGCTTCTGCACTCCACAGCTATCTTTTTTCTATTTCCCAACGTGGAGGTTTAGAAGAGGATTGACCTGCTACTGTAGTTGTGTAGGAGGGGGAACAACAGGGCTCCTGTTAGGTAGGAGGAATGGGTGCCCACAGGTATGGAGAGGGTTAGAGCTAATCAAGAATCCAAAAAAAAAAAAAAAAAGAAAAAGAAAAGAAAAAAAAGTCACAAACCTGCCCCTGATGTCTCACATTTCTGAGATTAGACCATTCCTTATGTTTAATTGGTCCTCATTGATTCTTCCAGAAATTTCTTTCTCCTTCCTAAAATCCTCCAGCTTTGCATCTTATGCCATCAGACTTTACCACCTTCTACTCTTTCTTGTTGAAGTCATCTCCAGATGCCTGGGCCACTCTTCTTCCTTGAAAAAAAAAACGTATCTTCAGGCTTCCTGTCATTCTTTCCAGCACTACTTCTGCATAATTCTTGGTGATTTCAATACAGTTGATTCTCATTATTTGTGATACTTATGTTCTATGAAGTAACAATGAACACTGAATTTGTGAATGTTGAACCACTGCCCCTTGTGAGAAATATAGGTGTAAGTTGTTGGGAGCCTCTGGTTACAGCATTTTCATCAACTGATCAATATGTAACCTTGTTTTATGTGTGTTTCTGTTCAAAGACACATTATTTAATATGTATTATTGATTCATTCACATTGCACTCATAGCCAACAGCACTATAACTCAGGCCTGAAAGAAGCTTATCTAACATATATATTTTCTCCATAAAGTACATCACAGCCTTCGTGCACTTAGAAATAGTAGACAGCACTTCAGCATGACTCTTGAGCCATTTTAAATAGCGAAGTTACCAACAAAAAGCACAAACATGCAGAAAACACAGCACTAAATAGACCGTGAAAAGGACACTTGTTTACAGTATGAAAGCCGAAACAAGAAGGCAGTGTCACCTTGTTTGACCTCAGCTATGAGAGTGTGCATTGGGCAACTAGAGTTTTTTGCCCCGCTGCACATGTCCACAAAAGACTACTAATGCACCATCAACATCAATTTTGAGGTTACACAGAAATTTTAGCAAGTAGGTGAATTCACAAATACAGAATCTGCAGATAATGAGGATGGACTGCATCTATGCTAATGATCTTTTTAATAGTATGATCTCTTCAGTTCTTGATTTCTTTTCTGCTGACAGTCTTATCTACCACACTCTTTCAGGCATGCATCCCCAAGGTCATGCCAAATATTACGGAAGGACAGCATTTGTATTCATATTCCTTCCCTCCCTCTGAACATTTCTTCTTCACGCAGAGTTCTGAAAGTGTCAGAACCAGGATAAATTTTTCTTTAATGTCCCATCCTCTTTGTTATGGACCGAATGTTTGTGTCTCCTGCAAATTCATATGCCGAAGCCCTAACCCTATTATGGCTATATTTGGAGACTGGACTTTTAAGGAAATAATTAAAGTTAAGTGAGGTCATACAGTGGGGCTTGGATCCAATAGAATTCGGTGTTTTTACAAGAAATGACACCCTACTGCAGCCAGGAAGAGAGCTCCCACCAGAAACTGAACCCTGCTGGAAATTTGATCTTGGACTTTCTAGCTCCTAGAACTGTGAGAAAGCAAATGTCTGTTGTTTAAATCACTCAGTCTATGGTATTTTGTTAATGGCAGCCTAAGCTAAGGCATGCTTTTCAGGTATTTTTCTCTCTAAAAGACATTTCTCACTGTCCCACCTAGGTCTGTTGTCCAAAAGAGGTATTCTCTACTTCAGCCTTTTCCTACCCACCATCAAAACCTGTCTTTTATGTATTCCTCAGTATTTTACTTTTCTAAAGTTGGCTTACTAATAGACTAATTACCATTGACTAGGATTACTTCTATTATATCTACTAACATTTTAATTATAAAAATAATATATGTTTGCTTTGGAAAATACAGAAAAATAAAAAGAAAATTAAAATCACTTTAATTCTAAAGTGTTGACATTTTGATACATTTCCTTTCAGTCTTTTTTTTTCTGTGAGAACTTGCCCAGTTCTTGGTTGCAAATCACATCAAGTAACTCTCATTACGTTGAACAGAAAAGAAGCTTATTGGTAAGGTGTTCGAGAGCTCAGAGAAAATATGGGAAACTTGGCGAACCTGATTTAGACTGTAGGAAACTGAGCCACCAGAACTTCTTTCAAGGACTCTCCAGTGGTGGAGCAGTTTGATTTGGGCCCTCCTGTTGCCCCAGCTGGACGTAAAGTACTGCTACGCTGGACACTGGGTGCCCTCTCAGCACCACTGGATGAATTCCAACTGACCTTGCTTCTTTGAGTCACTAACTCAAGATTTGAAGACCAATGTGGGAGTGTCGATTGGCCAAACTTAGGCAGCGTGCCCTTAGCCTGGCAGCCAGGGCTCAGGGAAAGCCAAGATCTGGTCTTTTCTCTTTGTTAGCGGGAGAGAGGAACTGATTCCCACAAGATTCACACAATGGCAGATTCTCCAAATTTAGGGACAGCATTCAGATCCTGGGAAGCCCGTCCTAAAATAACAAAAAAAGCCAAAAAAAAAAAAAAAAAAGCCAAAAAAATGAATATACAATATTCATGTATATCTTTCTTTCCAGATTTTTATGTCACAGCAATGAAGGAAATGTGTGACGTTTACTGTCCTTACCTATATTTCTGGCCACAAGGCAATATCTAGTATTTAAAACTTCTGCCTTCTCGTACATATTTCAAGTCTCCTTTGCCAGCAACCTGTATCTCAGGTGGTCAGTGTTTTTCATTTAGTAGAGTTACTCAAACCTTCATTCCTAAGGAAATGGAACCCTTGGTGGTTTTGCTTGGATTTGCTTGTCTTAACATGTCTTTAATTTTTATCACCAGACATGAAAATAGTACGAGGCACCATGGGACTTACTTCATTTTGCTTGTACTTAGTCCTGTCTGCATTGAGCAGTAGCAGCTCAGCTAACCCTTGATAGTAAGGATACAGTCAAGACGATAACCTCCTACCTCTTTTTTTTTTTTTTTTGCCTTTTTTTTTCCTCGGGGAAAGCAGAAGCTGACATGGTAATGCGAAAGTCTTGGCTTCTCTCTCTATGAAAACCATTGTTGCAGAAAATGTACTGCTTTAGGTACTAAAGCACTTTATAAATATTAACTCCTTTAATTCTTACAAAAATACCATGAGATTTTACATTTTATGGAGAGGAAAATGCAGGCACAGAGAAGTTAAGTAACCTATCCAAATTCACACAGCTAAAAAGCAGTAGAGATAGGGTTTAAACCCAAGTTCCTGCTCAGTATGATGTAGTATTCAGAGTTGTTTTGTGGAATGGAGAGGAAATCAAATTTCCTGCATACCAAATTGTGGGACAGCACTAGAAAAGCCCCGTGACAACTCTGTAAGGTGTTCTATCCCTGCCAGGTGAAAGCAAGATGCTTCTGGTGTTTATCTGAAAAGACAAAGATATTTGATAGATCTAAAACTCCATAAAGATAAGGATAGGCATTTTTGTTTGTTTTGTTCACTGTAATATCCCTAGTACCTACAAAATTACCTGGAACACTAGATGTTTAATAAATGAATGAATATCAGATATCAGGGACTGGGTTAACTTTCCCCAGTAAGAAGGCCACATCTGGAAAAGCAGCTGCAATTAAAATCACGCCCCAGTGAAGCTTATGTCAGCCCACCATCATCCTCTAAGAAGCCCCATCCTCTGCACTGGACAGACCAGAAGGTTAAGTGGGGATATACTAGGAATCACCATACCTGCATTTCTTGGGAATTTCATGATCATGCTAATTGCTACAATTCCCTCAGATATGATATTGCTCTTTATTTTTCATTTTAAGTGGACGGGGTAACGGGGGGGGGGGCGCTTCTATTTGGCTTATTTTACCTGTGGATCAGAGACAATATGCAGATGCTACCAGCGACAGACAAATCCTTAGAAAACAGGCAAACTATCATGGGCTGAGTCCAGAGTGTCATTATGTCCATTTTAAAGCAGATTTGACTTGGACTCAAACTCTATCACCTGAATCTTCTAAAGCTCCACTCTAATTAGTGAGTGGCAGTGGTGTTAACTCAGAGCCAGTGTTTAGTAATCTCTGAAAAGGTATTTTCCCTTGCCCAGTTGCACAGTTTCTTTGGTAAATATTCACAGGTCCCTTTGGGAAAGGATAGAAGGAAGATGGCCAATGTATTTTCGTGAAGTAATTTTAGGACTCTTCTTTAAAGGCTCTCTGGCTTTCTTTCATTAACGGGCTTCAGGGCCTGTGAATTGAGATAGGCTCCCTATGTAGGCAACTCTAACAAGGACAGAGAATTGCAGAGTCTTCAGATAAGACATGAATGGCCTCATCAGATGTGGGAGGAAGGGTGGCTTGAACTGAAGATTGAGTTTGGTATTTGGGTGTTTGAGTTCTTGAAATCCTTCCACAATTGCAATTCTCAAGATACACTCTTTCTTTATTGATGCCCTAACTTTCGTATAAGGGATTTAATGAGGCTGGGTTTCAATTGACATTATGGATTAACTCCCCATTAAAGTGGGGGTTTGATTTTAGGTAGTTTTATACTGCTGCTACAACAAATAAGACATTCTTTTTTAGCACAGACTTAAGTCCCTAGTTTTGCTTTTAGTCAAGAATTAGGGACTTCAGTGTGTCATTCTCTCTCTAAATTTTCTAATATTAGCTGTGTCACTCTTCAGTCTTGATTTCTTTTTTTTCTTTTTCTTTTTTTTAAGATTTCATTTATTTATTTAACAGAGAGAGACAGCCAGCGAGAGAGGGAACACAAGCAGGGGGAGTGGGAGAGGAAGAAGCAGGCTCCCAGCAGAGGAGCCCGACGTGGGGCTCGATCCCAGAACGCCGGGATCACACCCTGAGCCGAAGGCAGACGCCCAACAACTGCGCCACCCAGGCGCCCTTCAGTCTTGATTTCTCATGCTGTTATATATGGCATTACCGATGTGGTCCCCCAACACTTGCTTTCAAGCAGATACTGGAAAAGTTGTAATTTGATTAGCTGCTTTTCCACGCTGGGCCACGGGTTATCAGATTTCTATTCCTGAAGGTTCACTGCCTTTACCCCAACTAGGTTATATAATCAAGTCTAGATTCTCCTCAATTCTAGATCTGCTGTCTGAAGTCCCCTCATTGTAACAATTGCTGATCCTGTGTTTCATGACATAAAGTGATTTTATCTTAAGTAGAAAGGGAATTAATTGGAAAGGCATCAATATTTCATGGAATTGATGGGAAAGCTATTGAACTGGACTTAGAAGATGGACCAGAACTAAGGAAATCTGGGTGGGAGGAACTGCAGAAAATGTCATGGGCCAGGCCCTTTAGGTTCCACTGTTCTTCTCACTGGGCATTGAATGCTGCTGTGACTGATGATACTGGAAGGGATCCCAGACTTCCATCTTGCCGTCTTATCTGGCTGAGCATAGGTCATGTGCCATGTCCTTCTCAGTTGCCTGTGTCCAGGGAAAGAATGTCCTTGGCTTTTGGTATCTTGGCTTTTGGTGTCTATGGGGAGGAGGCCTTATTCGTACCCAAGATTTGAACAATGACAGATTCCTCACATTTAGAATGTGGACGTACAGAATGACATTGGGGTCACAACTTTGAGTAAAGGGTTAACCTCAGCACTGGGCTGATACAGGTCTGCCTATAAGAAAGACCTCAGAGTCCTGTTTCTTTGGAAACTGTGGTGATCAATAAACATGGAATGTTGTGCCTGTTTGGTTTGTTGTGAAGCCTTATCTGTGAGACTGCTTCTGGACTGGGTCTGCTGGGGGCTAACATGCAGATTTTGGGCCTTTGTCACTAGAACCATCTAAAAGATTGTTGGGAAGCTAAAGCCATGGTTTCTCTCTGTCAAGGTGACCTTGGGTATTGTTCTGTGGCAGCCTTGCATTTCTTGCATGGGTGTAGGGGCAAAAGAAGCTGTATACTTGGGTAGCTGGTAAGCATTGTTTTTGTTTCCTATGGGTGCTAAACCAAATTTCCACAAACTTAGTGACTTAAAAAAACATACATTTATTACTTTATAGTTCCATAGGATAGAAGTCTGACATGGATCTTAATGAGCTAGATCAAGGTATCAGCAGGTCTGTGTTCCTTTCTGGAGGCTCTAGTGGAGCACCTGTTTCCTGGCTCTTTTTAGATTCTAGAGGCCTTCTGCATTCTTTGGCCTGGGGTCCTTCCTCCATCTTTATAAAGTCAGCCATGGAGATAGAGTACTTCCCATGTGGCATCACTCTGGTCTCCTCTTCTGCTTCCATCTTCTACTTTTTTTTTTTTTTAAAGATTTTATTTATTTTTTTGACAGAGAGAAACAGCCAGCGAGAGAGGGAACACAAGCAGGGGGAGTGGGAGAGGAAGAAGCAGGCTTCTAGTGGAGGAGCCTGATGTGGGGCTCGATCCCAGAATACTGGGATCACGCCCTGAGCTGAAGGCAGATGCTTAACCACTGCGCTACCCAGGCGCCCCTTCCCTCTTCTACTTTTAAAGACTCATGTGACTGATTACTTTAGGTCCACCTAGACAATCCAGAATAATCTCTCTATTTTAAGGTCAGCTGATTATCAGCTTTTAATTTCATCTCTAACTTTAAATCCCTTCCTCCATTTAATATAACTTATTCATAGGTTCTGGGGATTAGGATGTGGACATCTTTGGGGGACTATGATCCTGCTTACCACAGGTGTCCTGATGAAATGAAGGTGCTGTTTCTTGTCCCCTATCCTTCTACAAAGCTATGTACATGGAGACTAAAGGTGTCTTAAATCTGATTGCCAGTCTGAATCTGCAATCACTGCTGTGTTGATGCCCTTTAGAACCACAGTTTTAAGAGGGCAGACCTTTTTTGGAAGCATTTTCACATGTTCAAGCACAATTTATTAAACCTCTATAGGAGTCCACTGTTATTATGAAAATGGACTAATTTCTTAATTATGTAGCTCCCAGGATGTCTTTGTTTTCCAAAACCTCTGAAAGTAATTCTCAGATAGGATTCTGGGCAATAGATTTCTGGGACTCTGCTAACTATTCAAATCTCCAGAGCTTTAGGACTTTTTTTGGCCAACAGAAAGAATTGAAAGCTACTGTTTTCTTTTAGAGGAAAAGTGCTTTAAAAACCCTGTCTGATATAAATTTTAAATGAAGCCAATATGCTAGGTTGGGCTGTCATAAAATTATTTTCATCATTGCATTCATTGTGTCAACCAGATCTTTGGCTCCAAATATGCTGTTCGTGTAAAAATTTCATTTCAGCTGTCAGGGTAATCAAAATGGTTTCAAAAGCTTTCCTTGAATACTGAATTGAAATAAAATAATAAAATACACTATCAAATGCCAGATACTATGGAAGGAAGATACCAGATATAGGCAGGTTTTGCTTTTTTAAAAAGTTGATTTTATTAACTTCTTTACTTTGATATAATTTTGAAGTAACTATTCCTGACATATAACAATTTCAGCACAATTCAAGTGGCTTCTCAGACCAAAATCAGATTTGAGACTACATAATTAAACGCACAAAATGCAGAATAATATTTCGCTTATTCATCTTTTGATGCTAGTTTATGTTGTTTAGAGGTATTTTTATAATGTATAATGTATAATTTTGTATAATGGTAATTTATAATGCATGAACAGAGAGACAAATGATGATTACAAGTTTTATCTTTTAAAATTTTGATACTACAGATCTGTGTTTCTAAAAAACCATAAGCTACAGATGTCTGTAAGTTACATGATCTTATTATTATATTGCAGAATAATCGCTTCTCGGCCTTTTGGCTAAGATCAAGTGTAGTATATTGCAGAATAAAAATGTTGTTGAGCTTGTGGATGACATAAATGTGGAAATGAGAAATAAATTTTGGAGAGAACTCACTGAATAGTCAAAAGGCTATGCAAAATATTATTTAAAAGAAGCTTCTGTTTCAAAACGTAACCTAGCTTAGTCACAGTTAAAAACCAAAATAACCCAGGAACATCAGATCTTTCTGGAGACATCGTGGGGATAGAAGTACCAGATTTGCTACTGTGTGAGTCTGCTGTTACAGAGCAGCAGGGGTGCAGTGTTTTCATCCTCTGCTCTCCTCTTCTTCAAGGAAAGCCTCTTGACAACCTTCCCATCCATCCCCAGGCTTTCACCTCTGACTGCTGCTGTATTTGCTCCTCAAAATTTCTTCCTGCTCTTGGTATTCATTTATTCATCCATCCTTCCATCCAATAACTTTTTGTTGAGTGCCACTTTATAGGAATTTAATTAGAGAAGAATTGGTGAAGGTGGAAATGATCTTGATCTACATTACCTGATCACTTAGACATAGGGAAAACTTCAGGAAAAAGTGAATCAATTGACTCACCAATTTTGAGGGTCTGGATATTGTCATCCATTCTTGCTCACTACTTCTATGAATTCATTGCTGTGTTAGGCAGTGTCAAGATATTAAGATAAAGCAGACATCAATTAGAAAATTGCAAATGGGGATCAATCAGTTGGAGTGGGAATGGAGGATGTGGGAAAGAAGAGGGTAGGCTAGGGAGAAAGGGGCTAGACAAAGTTGCAAGGTGATTAAAATTTTCCATCACCATTTCATGTGCCTAATATCTGTTAGTAGCTTCCCCCTCAAATTTCCAGGACATTCTGTTGCTCTGTAACCAGTGAAGGCCCCATTCCCACTCAACCCCACTCCCATTCTTTACTGGGGGACCATGGCTGTCTCTCTCTCCAGTCTCTGGATTCAGCTTTCTTGATATGTCTCATCTATATACATCATGTCCTATTCTGTTATGGCAGAGTCCTGTTCTAAGGGCCAGTCTTTCCACTTGATTAACTAGCTAATGAAAATATATAAAAAGGGACATTCTCCCTAGAGGCAATGCAGCAATGCTAGTGGCTCTAATGGAACCTAGCAGATAAGCAGGTCTTTTACTACCAAACACACATACCATATAAGTGGTTACCTATTAATAGTCTTGATTTGAGCTTTGCCAAAATACCGCTCCCAGTCAGGAGTGGCAAGTAAATGGTTCTTGCCTAAGTTCTTCTCTAGTAAATGGCAGGAGGGGTGTACGAATTTTCAGTTATGAGTATCTTTCTCTGGGTAAGGGGACAGTGAATTCATATATGTTAATAGTAGAACAGATTGAAAAAAATGGCCTCAATACTTTTTAGCTTCTCCCATCAACATATGGAGTCTATTTGCCTATCCTTGAAATGGAGGCTGGCATTGGGATTTGCTTTGACCAATAGATAGTGGTGGAAGTGACATCAAGTGAGTTCCAAACCTATGCATCAAGAGGCCTTGTGGCTTCTGCTTTTGTTTGTCTTGGGACCCTGTGACCCACTATGTGAAGGAACTCAGGCAATCTTGCTGGATGATGAAAGACATGCAGCCCTGTCATTCTAGCCTGCCACCTGCCAAACATATGAGTGAGACCACCCTAGATCATCAAGCCACCAGCTGTCTGCCAGCTGACTCCAGATGCACGTGCTGGACTGAACTAGCCCCAGTCAGAACAACCAACCAACTCCCCAGATTATGAGCTAAATAAATGGCAGTTGTTTTAAACCACTGGGTTCTGGGGTGGTTGGTTACACAGCAAAAGTTAACGTGTAGGAGTAGTCAATATGAGATGATTTTTAGTCAATAATAGTGAATATGAGATGAGTCAATAAAAATCAATATGAGATTATTTTTATCCTATTTTATTTTATTTTATTTATTTTTAGAAAGATTTATTTATTTGAGGAGCGCCTGGGTGCCTCAGTTGGTTGGGCGTCTGCCTTTGGCTCAGGTCATGATCCTGGGCCCTGGGATCGAGCCCCACGTTGGGCTCGCTGCTCGGCAGGGAGCCTGCTTCTCCTTCTCCCTCTGCCTGCTGCTCCCCCTGCTTGTGCTTTCTCTCTCTCTATCAAATAAATAGGTCAAATTTGAAAAAGAGAGGGAGTCAGTGTAATTGTGGGGGAAGGGCAGAAGGAGAGGGAGAGTAAGCATTTCAAGCAGACTCCATGCTGAGTGTGAAACCCGATGGGGAGCTTGATCCCATGACCCTGAGATCATGACCTGAGCTGAAACCAAGAGTCGGACTGAATGAACCACCCAGGTGCCCCATTTTTGTCCTATTTTAAATGGGAAGGATGGGATGGATTTATCAGTAGAGTGGAATAAGATCTATAAAATTTGACTCTGACCTGAAGAAGAGAATAAAAGAAAAAAAGATATGAAGATATACATATCTAAAACTACCCAGAAAGCACAAATCTCTTGCCAGCATTTACTGGGAAAAATCTAGAGTATTTGAATGGGTCTAAGTGTCTTAAACATACCCACTGGTGTGAAAGAGGATAGCTCTGATTCTAGGTAGCACTCAACATTGTGGCATATGTCCCAGTGAAGATCAAACTAAGATTCAGAGGTCACTATCTATTTATATGTGTGATAATGCCTGAAGGCCATTTTTTTTTTTCCTGAAAAGAGAGGGAGTTCATAACTTTGTATTAACCTGAATACAATCGGGATTCCATATGACTCAGTCTCTGAGCAGTATTGCTTTTAAAAAAACATCATTGTGGCAGAAAAGCATAATTGACAGTAATTCATCTGTACTCAGTCTCTTGAAAAAAAAAAATGCCAACAAGAGAGTACATTCTTAGTGCCAACAAAGCTTGAAAAGCATCTTCTTTAGACATCTTTATTGTTCTCAGTCTTTCTAGTATGCTCTGCCACAGCATTCCTAAGAACTCTGTTTCTGTAAGTGGCTTATAAAAATATAAAATGTTCTCTTCCTATTTTCTCTTTAGTCTTTGAAAACTCTTCCCTGAAACCAAAATGCATGGCTCTTCTGTCTCTTGGCTATGCATCCCTGCTCAAGTATGTAGCAGAAAATCTCAGTTTTGTCCTCTCATCTAAACTCTCCTCTCACCACTGTGATAGTCCCTCATTCACTTCCTCTTTTCCATCCCTGTGTTGTTCATGCACAGTGAGACCTTCCTCAAAGGCAGCAGTCCCAGCATCTGCCCCTCCATGTTACATTTGGGCCTCTGGGGTGGGTAATCTGTTTTTATATCTCTGAGAATCATTTTATTCCCCACACCAGAGGAAAGACTTGGCACTTTACTCTCAAGTTAAGATTTCTTCTCCTTTGGGAATGAGGGCAGGGGGAGTGGGAAGGGCTGAAACGTCCATATATTAACATAGCCTTGTGTGAATTTGGATTATATAAATATGAAATGATATGATACAAATATGCTTACAAAGTCTAATTTCTGGAACGAAATTTGAAATAGTGTGAACCTCCTCCAAAAATCAATAATCACATATTTTTAAAGCTGGTGGACTGAGGAATTGGAAACTATTTATGCTATTGCTATGGTAGCTGATAAACACAACTACATGATACTGTTTTTTGTCAGTCTTATTAAAAAGTTGTTCTTGAGTTGTAGGAGTTTGAATTAATGAAAGGTGTTCTGTAAAACACCCTAGCATAAATTGACTTTGATAGTATGCCCTGTTACTTGCTTTTGTGCCTGAGGCAACGGGATGGGCACTGGGAAAAACTAGGAAAGGAGGGCCAAATTTTGAGCTCTCACGAAGAAGGGGAGAAGCAGACACTGGATGAGCTGCTTCAGGATCCAGGTGACAATGGCATTGCTGCGAAAGGTTGAGAGCCACAGTTGCTACTTCTCCGTGGCGCCCAGGACTGCTCTGGCATTTTCAAAATTGGCAATTCCGGAACCACAGGGACGCATGATCAAGGATGTTCCGAGATGTCCATCAGCTGTGTGAGCATTGAGGCTTCCCCTAGTGGCTGCCTTAGCAAGGACGTTGATGGTGTGAACTGGAAGAGAGAGAAAGGACCATGACGATGCCAGGTACTGACTGTGGCTGACAAGCTGATCCATGGATGGGCACAGGAGAGGCATCCTTTAAGACCTTGAGGAATATTTTGGGGTGGGAGGATTTTTTGGAGGTTCTGTGTGTGTCGAAAGAGTTAAATGGAAGAACTTTGAGATACTGATGATAGTCAATCTGAATTTATGCATAGGCAGCTTGGACCTTCGGATTCTTATTATACTTACACATACAAGTATGGTGGCTTTGTTCCTTAATCTCTTTATGGGCTTATGCTATTTACTTAACTCCCTAAACCTGTGGTTCCTCCTTTGTAGAATGGGAGCAGTGATGGCACTTAACTTTAGGAGATTTTTGTGAGGATTCAATGAGCTGATGCAAGGAAGGAGCTTAGTATGGTGTGTAGCCAACATTGTAAGTGCTTGGTAAATGTGAGTTATCATTGTGTTGTTAACACGTTCACTGTCTTTGAAGCATACATTCTCAGTTTTGTAGAACCTTTGGAATTGCTAATGTGGTTTGCTAACTACGCTACTTCGATTTCATTGGTAACTTCTGGGTCTTAGATCCCTCCTGATCTTTAATGACTGATGTGGCAGGAGGACCCAGGTAATGATTCCATCTTAGTCTCGGGCTCTCTGTAAAGTGAACTGTCATTGCAGCTGGCATTTTCAAATTTTGTGCCACATCCTCTGGGAAAAGAGTAACTTCTTACTCAGGAGAGATGGTATTTTACCAAGCAAGATCAAGCCATCCTGAGAGAGGAGAAATTACCCATGTGTTCTCATTCACTGACATTTTGGGAAAATTACTGCAGTTTGCTTTCTTCTTTATTAAATGGCAGAAAAATTCTGTAAAAGCAATTAATGGAAGTATTTAATTCTAACTATTAAAGCCAATTTTTCTGCCTCTTTTGCACTCAAAATGGCAGGTCAAATGAATCCTTGAAAGTGTGACTAGGGGTTTCCATGGCAACCAGATGGGACTAACGGAGACCAAGTTCTGGGCCATAGGTGCTTTTCTCCCACTTGTTGGGGACCCTAACAAATCCGTTTGTGGATGGAATCTTGCCATAACTCTCAGTGCACGTAAGTCTAGAGCTCCAAATGCCCCTTTGTACCCAAGGTGGGGCCAGTGGAGGTTAGAGTGCCTGCTCATAGTAAAAGGACCCCAGTGAGTAATAATACCATAGATTGGATTATAATTTTCATTCCATAATTTTTTTTAATTTACATTATTTCATTTGATCATGTTATCGCTCTAAGGTAAGTTATCACCATTCTAAAGGTGAAGAAACAGGTTAAGAAAGGTGAAATGGTTTGCTAGAGTCAAGTGGCAGAGCCAGGGTCTGAATCATCCAACTCGAAGACCAGTGTCCATTCCTTTGGGCCATGGTTTGGGTCAGAACCTTCTTCACAAGGTCTTCCTTGTTCACTGTGGCAGGGTGGGTGGTTGGAGAGTGTGAGGCTTTACCTGTGTCCTCACTGGGGGCTGTGATAGAGAATAGGACACAGCTTTATGTATTTTCATGAACAGCTCAGTTGCCAAGATGGGAGATTAATACTTTGTGAAAAAAGTATACGCATTGCATTTCTTCCATGATTCCTGATTCTTTGTCTGCTGAAGTGTGGAGCCCCTCATCGATTGCAGTAATGAAAGACACTGTCTTACTGCGTCTATCACCACATCCTTCTGTGGTTTTCTTCAATTACACTGATTATTTCCCATTATGAGTTTATTCTTTTCTGAGCTTTTTCCTCAAGAAGTTTCTGTAATTTCATTCTCAGTTATTCCATTATTGTAAGAAGTGGCTCTCCAGTGGCACAATGGGTCATTTCGACTTCTCGCATAGAGCAGCTTCTAATTTTTGTGTGGAATGAAAGAACTGGTTGCTGATTGGAGTTGGATGGACTATATGAGTATCCTTGATCTTTTTTTTACTATTACAAAAGCTTATATAACAAAAAAGTTTAATATGAAAATGTACACAACCCAATTTTTACATTTTGTAAAATAGGTGCTGTGGAGAAGGGGACATGTAGAAGGAGTTGATTTCTCTGGCGATCACAGAAATTGTTTATACTCCTGCCAAGGCTTGTAACATGATGATACTATTTCCTCATGATACCACCATTCCAATGTTGTCCTGTTGTCCACTAGTTTCCATCTCCACACTTATCTATCAGGAAATTCATAAAGGGATCAGATCCTTGCAGTATTCCTTAGACATGGCTGCCACCATATAATTTCAATGATAACTTCTTGTCCATAAATTTTTTTAACTGGGGGGGAGTGAGTTTTGCTCACAGTGTCTACTCAGAGAGCTCAAAGAAGACTCAAAACAGAATTTGTGGCCTCCCTTATGCTCCCACAAGTAGGCCTGGCGTTTTCCATAGATCTTTAATTATGATGAAATAACATGGTAATTATTTTCCAACTTTAGAATTATATCTCTCTTTTATTTTCTACTTCAAGCCTGCCATTAAGCATTTTTTCCTCTGGAAACTTTCCTTGCTTTTCACTCCCACCATAATCCCATAATAATCAGTGGCCATCTTAGATCCACAGTGCTTCATCTGCCTCCTTTCTGGCTTCTTAGTTTCTTGTCTTTATTCTAATGCATCCTACACATAGCAACAGGAATACTTTCTTCAGCTTTTATTTAGTTTAGGTCACTCCCATTCTAAGAAGCCCAGAATAACTTTAAATTACCTCTTGAATAAAATTAAACCTCCCAATTATATACTCTGAAGTCCTCAGCCTGTAAGCACCTCCACTTAATGGCCTCCTTGCCTGGCCCACTCCACCTGGACATCCTACTTCAGGTACACAAGCCCATTTACACCTCCCACTTGGAGTGCACATTTATACCCTCCTATTAACCCATGAGTCTTTGAATATCCTACCTCTCCTACTCAGAATGCCTCCCCTCCTCATTTTTCTAGGAAAATAATTAGATTAACTTTAAGTCAGCGTTTCTCAAATTTATTTTACCACAGAATACTTTTGCTCACAACATAGTTATTAAAACTGTGCTGGATAGCTTCTTTTTACTCTTTGCTCCTCCAGGTCCACCCTCCCTGAAACTTCCTCTATTCTGCCATGTATTCATGAGGGAGGCCAGCTTGTATAAACTACATCAGCAGGTCCTCCTGGACCTCTGTCATGGTTAGTTTTATGCATCAACTGTGGCTGGACTATATTACCCACTTATTTAAATAAACACAAATCTAGGTGTTACTATGAAAGTATTTTGTAGTTGTGGCTAACTCTATAATCAATATACTTTAAGTAAAGCAGATTACTCTCCTTAATGATTGGCCTCATCCAATCAGTTGAAGGCCTTAAGGGCAAAACTTGAGGTTTCCCAAAGAAATTCTAGCTCAAGGTTACAATATTTAACCATCCCAATTACATGAGCCAGTTTCTTGAAATTAATTTCTCTCCCCTCCCCCAATATAAGTTCTGTTTTTCTGGAAAATCCTGACTAATACACCCTTTAACTTCTGAGTTGGTTTGGCCAGAGAGGCCTATTCACAGGTAAAAAGAGCGAAGAAGGAGACTGGGGTAGGGTATTCATTCCCTGGGTCACACTCTGCTGGATCACTTAATAGTTGGCTGTGTCTGTGGACAGAAATCCCAGCTCTGAAGGTTTCTCCCTGTGATTCTTTTCTTCTTGATTCTGGGTTCAGTAAACCACCCCATCCTCTATCTTCTTTCCCCTTGGGGCGTAGGAGTGGTTCCAGCTCCTTGCTGTTACTAGACTTGGGGACCTGCACTATCTTCTGTGGCTTCCCTGTACTCTGTCCTCATGTTTGTAAATAGCCCATTGTTAAAATGTTCTCAAATTGCCCAATTTGAATGTATCATTTGTTTCCTGATGTAATCTTGGTGGATATAATGTCTCATGGAACTGGTGTCCCAAGAAACATACTTTGGGAAACTATGCTTCAACTTCAACCTTTCTCTTAATTAGGGTGGCAAAGTTGTAGGGTTCACTGTTTCCCAAAACAGCTTAAGAGAAGTCAGGACAGACTTCATAGAGAAAGAGATTTGTGGGTTAAGAGTTGAACTACAGATAAGTTAAATTCCGCTGGAGAAAATGTGGGCATGGCAACAGAGAGCAAAAACTTAAATTTGTGGACTTGACAGTTATAAAATGCTTCTGCACATTTTATTTCATTTGATCTTCTCAACAATCCTGTGAGGGAGGCAATTATTCTGTGTCACAGATAATCAAGGAGATGAGCAAATGAACAGTGTGTGCTCAGGGATAAAGGAGAAATTTGTCTAATTAAAGTGGAGAGTTCTTGGTGAAAAGTAGGGGAGAATAAGTTTTCCATAGGTCAGGCAGGCCCAAATTATGTGTGATCCTGAGGGTGGAGGTGAGGAGTTTGATTTGATGCAAGAAGCTGCAGAGAGCTTTTGAAGGATTATTTAAAAAATTTTTACTTTACTATATAAATAATACATGTTCACAGTAGAATATTTAGTAACATAAAGTAAAAAGAAGAAAATAAGCATAACCCATAATTTTAGCATCAAGTGATATCCTCATTTTTGCTCTTAAAACTTGAGATCAGTCTTCATAGTATTGTGCCTTGTTTTATTCATCTGACTCAGTTTCTCAACTGTGGCACACTGACATTGGGCAGGATAATTTTTTGTTGTTGAGGGAGAGGGTTGCCTGTGTGTTATAGGATGTTTAACAACATCCCTGGCCTCTACCCACTAGATGCCAGTAGCACCTCCTCCTCCAAGCTGTGACAACCAAAAATGTCTTCCAGACATTGCTGAATGTCTGTTGGTAGGCTGAATAATCCCCAGTTGAGAACCTGTGATCTAACTTTATATTGTGAACATTTTCTCCAGTTATCATTAACAATCATTGAAAAACCCATGTGACAGATGTACCATACTTTATTTACTCATGGCCTTTTTTGTTGAATGTTTAGTCTGTTATGTATATATTACCATCATGAATAACAAACAGTGGTGAGTAGTATCCTTTCATATAAATCTTTAGTTGGATCTCTGATGATCTTTTGAGGACTAATTCTTAGAAGTGTATTTCTGAGTAAAGGGTCATGAACATTTCAGGGCTCCTGGTATATTTTTTTGAAAAAAGTGCCTTCCAGAATGATTGTACAGATATACACACCCACTAGCCGGTGATGCATGAGTGTTCCCATTTACCAACTCTCATAAGCACTGAGGATTACTCTTAGAAACACTCTTGGTGTGTTTAACAGGTTTAAAAAATAATATCCTGATATTTTAATTTGTACTTTTTGATCTTTAGTAAAGTTTTCTCATGTGTTGCTTAGAAATCTGTTTACTTCCTCTTACCTAACTTGTAAATTGTTGAGTGTTTTAATCATTATGAGGGCACAGGTCAGAAAAATATCTGCGGCCTGTGTTTAGGGGGGACTGTATTGATTTTGGCTTCTTTTCCTCAGGTGTCTTGTTTTCCTAATTTTCAGCTCAGGTTCGGTTTCCTGACTATGTCAGAAAGTCATTTTCTTCTTTGTGAGGAAAATCTAACTCCTTCCTTTAAAGAAGCATGGAAAGAAAGAAAAGAAAAGGACTTGCAAATAGACTTTTCAGTTTTCTTGTTTACAACCTCAAAGTCACCCTTTATGTAGCTGAGTCTGCCAGTGTTTTCTCATTAGTATTATAAAATCGATTGTTATTCACTGTTGTGCTCTCCTGGGGATATAAAACTAGAACGGGAATCTAGTCCAACTCTGCCTCCAGCTACTTCTGTAATCTTGGGCAAATAGCTTCATCTTTCTCAACCTAACTCTCCTCATTTATAAAATAACGTGAGAGAAGATGATCTCTCAGGGTCTTCTTCTTTATTTATTTATTAAGTTTTATTTATTTAAGTAATCTTTTTTTTTTAATTTTATTTATTTATTTGACAGAGATAGAGACATCCAGTGAGAGAGGGAACACAAGCAGGGGCAGTGGGAGAGGAAGAAACAGGCTTCCAGCGGAGGAGCCTGATGTGGGGCTTGATCCCAGAACGCTGGGATCACGCCCTGAGCCGAAGGCAGCCGCTTAATGACTGAGCCACCCAGGCGCTCCTATTTAAGTAATCTTTACACTCAATGTGGGGCTCAAACTCACCACCCCAAGATCAAGAGTCGCACACTTCACTGAGTGAGCCAGCCAGGTGCCCCTTTCCATGTAATTTTTGAACTCAAATTTTTTACTTTCAGATTGGTTATTATTTTTGTTTGTTCTTATTAAGGCCCCACTTCAGTTATTTCCCAGCATGTGGGCAGCTGCTGCATAATATTTGGAAAACAGACTAGCCCAAATCACTACAATGGGAGAAGTCAGGCATGTCTTCATATTTTTGTTGTTTCTATTTTTATAATTGTAATGATCATTTATGTGTTTCTGTTGCTTCTGTTCTAAAATGTTTCCATTCTCTATGCTATACATTAGTTAGGGTAATATTAGTTGCCTTGAAATCTCTGTGGTTTAAACAATCAAAGCCAATTGCTCTCTCAAGTAAAGTTGAGTCAGCTGAAGGTTGGGGATGTGGGTTGGGTCTCTGTTCCACAAAGTCTCCCAGGGACTCAGGTTGACAAAGACTTTGCCACCTTAGAGTAGAGGATCATGTGGGAAGTCATAATGAGTCAAGCCGGAAAGTGAGCCACATACTTTCCACTTACATTCCACTGGCCAGTGCTCAGTCACACCTAACTATACCTAACTACAAGCTGGAAAATGTAGTCTAGCTATGTGTCAAGGAGGAAAGAAAACAAGTATGGTGAATAACTCACTAGTCTCTGCCACCAAATAATTAGACATAGTCACTGTAGTCATTAGAACCTCAAAATAGGGGCGCCTGGGTGGCTCAGTCAGTTAATCATCTGCCTTTGGCTCAGGTCATGATCCCAGGATCCTGGGATTGAGTCCCACATCCGGGCTCCCTGCTCAGCAGGGAGTCTGCTTCTCCCTCTCCGTCTGCCCCTCCCCCCTGCTCATGCTCTCTCTCGCTCATGCTCTCGCTCTCAAATAAATAAAATCTTTTAAAAAAAAAGAACTTCAAAATAGGCTGAATGAAAACTTTTTGAAGAATAAATCTTAAAGTATAAGCTCACTACCAAATACACATTGTGAGTGCTTGTTAAATGCTACAAATTGCCATCAATTACTAGGGGAAATGGGAATTCATTTTAAGAAGTAGTAACATGACTTGTTTAAGGGCTGAAGAAGTTTGTTTCTGAAGAAAATGTGTGATTCAGACTGATTCTCCTTTATCTTACTACTTTTGAGAATCTGACTGCCCACACACCTTTACTGTCCATTCGAAAACAATTTGGAAAACTTAATGGTCCTATGTCCCAGCCTTGTTGAACTTCTGGAATAAATTTTACACATAATTACACAGTTGAAAGCTGGTGCTTTTTCAAATTGCTTGTCTACAACTTCATAGCAAAATGAAGCTCTCTAACATAAATCTGAAACTGCTTGCTACTGCAATGATAATTTCACAAAATCTATTTGTATTTTGCAAATGCCTTGCAATCACTGCAATCATAGCTATTCCTTCACCATCTTCGACAAAATTTCCATTCTCATTTTACAAGCAAGGCAGCAAATGGAGCTCAAAGGTTCTCATTATTTTGCAGTCCTGAACTGGGCTCCCTGTCCTGTATCTATCCCTGTAGATAGAGATATAAATATAGATGATATAGATATAGACATAGATGAAGATCTAGATGTAGAATAGACATAGACATATAGACAGAGATATAGATGTAGAATAGATATAGACAGAGACAGAGATGTGTAGATCTAGATAGATATACCTACATCTGTAGTTTTATCATCTTTCTTGCTAATGTATTTGTGAATGTGTATTAATCTACATCCTAAGTGATAAAAAAATTGATAGAATCTGTTTTCATGAATCTCTGCCCTAATAAATGATGATCATATTGGTAGAGCTTATTTCCAAAAACTGTTTCATAAAAGCATTTAAATGATGGCAAAGGAAAATCAGATAATCCAAACTGTTTTTTAAAATTAATTCTTTAGCCAAGTTCATTTTACTTCTGTGTTAGCTTATTTGTTCTTTATTGTTTTCATTTCTCTTCATTCCTTCAGTCAATCATTCATAAATATAACTGATTTCATCTTTTTAGTTAACTTTAAAAACAGCTACATACACTGGGGTTCTTTGCAGAAGGCACATTTTGAGAAACATGATTAGGGTTCAATCTCCATGGACACAAAACGACGAGCGGAGAGCGTTTGTGACTGTAAGTTTTATTCATGAGTTATACTTCTACATGCTGCGGAAATATCCAGTTCATTCATTCATTTTTTTTTCTTGCTTTATTGAGGTATAATTGACAAACAAAAACCTAATATATTTAAAGTGAGTTGATATACGTTGTGAAATGATTACAACAGCCAAGTTAATTAACACAGCTATCACCTCACATGGTTACATTTTTTTCCCTTCTTTTTTTTCTTGAGGAAACACTTAAGATATACTCTCAGCAGATTAGTATACAATACATGATTATTAACTATAGTCACCATGCTGTGCATTAGATTCTCAGAATTTATTCATCTTATAATCAAAAGTGTATACCCTTTGACCCATTTCTCCCACATCCCCAGTCCATGGCAACCACCATTCTGTTCTCTGTTTCTATGATTTCAACTTTTTTTTCTTTCAGATTTCACATTTAAGTGATACCATACAGTATTTGTCTTTCTGTGTCTGGTTTGTTTCACTTAGCCTAATGCTCTCTATTTTCATCCATGTTGTTGCAAATGGCTGGATTTTCTTCTTTTCCATGACTGAATAATATATCGTGTGTGTGTGTGTGTGTGTGTGTGTGTGTGTGTGTTTCACTATATATAGTTATATATATGCCACAGTTTCTATATCCACTCATCTATCAATGGACACTTAGGTTGTTTCCATAGTTTGGCTGTTATGAATAGTGCTACAATGAATATGGGGGTGCAGATATTGCTTCAAAATAGTGATTTCCTTTCCTCTGGATATGTACCCAGAAGTGAGATCTCTGAGTCATATAGCAGTTCTATTCTTAATTTTTTGAGGAACCTCCGTACTGTTTTGCATAGTAGCTATATCAGTTTACATTCCCACCATCAGAGCATGAGGGTTCTCTTTTCTCCATATCCTTGCCAACATTTATCTCTTGTCTTTTTGGTAAATAGACATCCTTGTTTATTCATTTACACACCCATTCTTTACTTACCTGTTGAACAGAACACACTTGCTGGGTATTGTCTTAGGTGTTGAGAGGATTCTGTGATGACAAGATAGACAAAATCTCTTGTCTCATGGAACTTCCACTCCAGTGGAGAAGACATATATAGATGGATGCAAGGATGGATAGGTAGAGATAGATGGATTTTATGTATATATTATATGTATTTATTATATTTTATATGTTTGGATATACATTTGCTGTAACATGTATACATAACAATTATATATATTATATCACTGTCAAAGCCAATTTTGTGACTTCCTATTTCAACAACAGCCCTATGTAAACACTCATGTTCTACCTCTGCCTTTGTAACATTTTACACTTTGGGAAAATTCCCACTGTTGGTGAACAAAAAGGGTGCCGAATTATAAAAAATAAAGAAGTAAAGTCCATTAATAACTGAAATACAAATACAGGTGTTGTATTTTGCCATTTTAAAGAAATATATTATTTTAGAATTGCATTCCTCCTCCTTCCCCTCCCAGAACAAGACTCTAGGGTCCCAAGTTGTTGCTGTTATTTCTTTTCTTTTCATCACACGAACATGGATTTATAGAATTCTAAAGGCCCAGCAAAGTTGTTCTAAGAGGGAGGTTTAAAGCAATACAGGCCTACCTCAAAAAGCAAGAAAAATCTCAAATAAACAACCTAAATTTACAACTAAAGGAGCTAGAAAAAGAATAAGTGAAGCCTAAAGCCAGCAGAAGGAGGGAAATAATAAAGATTAGAGCAGAAGTAAGTGATATAGAAGCAAAAACAATAGAACAGATCAATGAAACCAGGAGCTGGTTCTTTGAAAAGATCAACAAAATTGATAAATGTCTAGCCAGACTCATGCAAAAGAGAGAGAGAGAAAGAACTCAAATAAAATGACAAATGAAAGAGGAGAAATAACAACCACACTACAGAAATACGAACAATCATAAGAAAATCTTTTGAAAAATTATATGTTAACAAATTGGACAACCTAGAAGAAATGGATAAATTCCTAGAAACATATAACCTTGAAAAACTGAGTCAAGAAGAAATAGAAAACTTGAACAGACTGATCACCAGCAGTGAAATTGAATTAATCATCAAAACTCCCAACAAACAAAATTCCAGGACCAGATGGCTTCACAGGCAAATTCTATAAAACATTTAAAGAAGAGTTAATGCCTATTCTCAACCTTTCCAAAAAATAGAAGAGGAAGGAAAGCTTCCCAATTTATTTATTCTATGAGGCCAGTATCACCCTGATACCAAAATCCAGATAAAGACACCACAAAAAAAAAAAAAAAAAAAAAGGGGAGAGAGAATGAGAGAGAGAGAGGGAACTGCAGGACAGTCTCTGATGAAGATAGATGCAAAAATCCTCAACAAAATACTAGCAAACAGAATCCAACAATACATTTAAAAAATCATACATCACAGTCAAGTGAGATTTATCCTGGGAAGCAAGGGTGGTTTAATATTCACAAATCAATCAATGCGATACATCACATCAATACGAGAAAAGATAGAAACTATATGATCATTTGAATAGATGCACAAAAAGAATTTGACAAAGTACAACATCCATTCATGATAAAAAAAAAAAAAACCAACAAAGTAGGTGTAGATGGAACACACCACAATATTATAAAGGCTTTATATGAAAACCCCACAGCTAACACCATACTCAATGGTGAAAAACAGAGCTTTTTCCCTAAGGTCAGGAAGAAGACAAGGATGTCTACTTTTACCACTTTTATTCAACATAGTACTGCAGTCCTAGCCACAGCAATCAGGCAACAAAAAGAAATAAAAGGCATCCAAATTGGTAAGGAAGAAGTAAATCTTAACACTATTTGCAGATGACATGATACCAGATATAGAAATAAAGACTCTAAAAAAATACTAGAACTGATAAATGAATTCAGTGAGGTCAGGGGATACAAAATCAATGTACAGAATCTGTTGCATTCCTATACACTAATGATGAAGCAACAGAAAGTGAAATTAAGAAAATGATCCCATTTACAATTGCACCAAAACCAATAAAATATCTAGGAATAAACTTAAGCATAGAGGTGAAAGACCTATACTCTGAAAACTATAAAACATTGTTGAAAGAACTTGAAGAAGACAGAAAGAAATGGAAAGACATTCTGTGCTCATGGGTTAGAAGAACAATATTGTTAAAGTGTCTATACTACTCAAAGCACTGTACAGATTTAATGCAATCGTTGTCAAAATACTAACAGCATTTTCCACAAAACTAGAACAAACGTTCCTAAAATTTGTATGGAACCACCAAAGACCCTGAATAGCCAAAGCAATCTTGAAAAAGAAAAATAAAACAAATATGGAGTTACCACAATTCCAGACTTCAAGTTATATTACAAAGCTATAGTAATCAAAATAATATGGTACTGGCACAAAAATAGACACATAGATCAATGGAACAGAATAGAAAACCCAGAAATAAGGCCATAATTATATGGTCAAATAATCTTCAGCAGAAGATGAAAGAATAAACAATGGGAAAAAGACAGTCTCCTCAACAAATGGTGCTGGCCAAACTGGACAGCTACATGCAAAAGAATGAAATGGGACCTTTTTCATACACTATACACAAAAAATAACCGAAAATGGTTTAAAGACCTAAATGTGAGACCTGAAACCATAAAAATCCTTGAAGAGAGTACAGGCAGTAATTTCTCTGACATCAGCCATAGCAGTATTTTTCTAGATATGTTTCCTGAGGTAAGGGTGGGGGGGGAAGCAAAAACAAAGTGTTGAGACTACATCAAAATAAAAAGCTTCTGAACAGCAAAGGAAACAATCAACAAAACTAAAAGACAACGTTCTGAATGGGAGAAGATATTTGCAAATAACATATCCCATAAAGGGTTAGTATCCAAAATATATAAAGAAGTTACAGCATTCAACATCCAAAAAACAAATAATCCAATTTAAAAAATGGGCAGAAGACATGAACAGACGTTTCTCCAAGGAAGACATCCAGATGTCCAACAGACACATGAAAAGATGCTCAACATCACTCATCATCAGGAAAATGCAAATCAAAACCACAAAATCACCTGACACCTGTCAGCATGGCCAAAATCAATAGTTCTCCAAAATCATATGGAGAAATATGAACACTCATGCACTGTTGGAGTCAGTCAGAGAAAGACAAATATCATATCATTTCACTCATGTGGAATTTAAGAAACAAAACAAATGTTAGCAAAGGAAAAAAAGAGAGAGACAGAAACCAAGAAACAGACTCTTAACTATGGAGAACAAATTGATGGTTACAAGCGGGGAGGTGGATGGGGGATGGGTGAAATAGGTGATGGGCGTTAGAGAGCACACTTACCATGAGGAGCACTGAGTAATGAATTTTTGAATCACTATATTGTATACTTGAAACTAATATAATACTGTATGTTAACTATATTGAAATTAAATTATAAAAGAAAAATATTAAGTTCAAAACCATTAATGAAGAAGAACACTTTGCCATTTATAATCCAATGACAAAAATGTTTTATTTATTTTATTTTTGTACCTACTGTGGTAACTTATTAAAGGTGGTGAGCGCAAGGAGAGAAAGAAAGGGGAGATGTAAGGGAATAGCTATTGACTTTCTCTAACTGGCTTTTCTGGTTCAGGACTTGAACCAAATAAGGTTGAGTGGGTCATGGTGTGTGTGACAACTTGGGAAAGGGGCACTGTGCTAGTCTAGGGCAAATATACTTAGCAACCTTTATAAGAGGAGTCTTGAGTACAATGTACTCTGGAGTGAGAAAACTTCATTGAGCATCATTAAAATGAAGCATAGGGGAAGGTGTAAGAAATACAATCAAAAGTATAACAACATACTCCCCGAAACTATCAGGCAAAAAAGAGGGGGGAAAAAGATCTTTTGTACTGAGTGAAATCTTTTCTGCCCCTATTGTGATAGCTTCGAAGCTTCTCTTATTTTAACCATTTTAAAAAATTGAAGTGTAGTTGACACACAATGCTACGTTAGTTTCAGGTATACAATATAGTGATTCAACATCTCTGTACATTATGCTATGCTTATGACAAATGTAGCTGCCATCTGTCATCATACAATGCTATTACAAAACCAATGACTATATTTCCTAGCAGTACCTTTCATCATTGTGACTTACGCATTCCATAACTGAAAGCCTGTACCTACTACTCCTCTTTACCTATTTTACCCATCCCTCCTATCCTCCTCCTCTTTGTTCTCCATTTTATGGATCTGTTTCTACTGTTTTTGTTCATATTATTTTTTAGATTCCACATATGAGTGAAATAGTATGGTATTTGTCTTTCGGTGTCTGACTTATTTCACTTAGCATAATACCTTCCAGGTCCATCCATGTTTTTGCAAATGGCAAGATCCCATTCTTTTTTATGTCTGAGTAATATTTCATTGTATATGTGTACCATGTCTTCTTTATCCATTCATCCATTGATGGACACTTAGGTTACTTCCATATCTACGCTATTAAAAATAATGCTGCAACAAACATAGAAGTGCATGTATCTTTTCTAATTAGTACTTTTGTTTTCTTTGGGTGAATTCCCAAGAGTGGAATTGGATTATATGGTATTTCTAGGTTTCTGAGGAACTTCCATACTGTTTTCCACAATGGCTGCACCAGTTTACATCGCCACCAATAGTACTTGAGAGTTCCTTTTTCTCCATTCTTGCCAATAGTTATTATTATTATTTTTTTTTTTTTGAGTAGGCTCTGTGCCCAACATGGGGCTTGAACTTATGACCCTGAGATTAAGAATCATACGCTTTACTGACTGAGCCAGCCAGGTGCCCCTATTATTGTCTTTTTGATACTAACCATCTGACAAGTGTGAGATGATATCTCATTGTGGTGCTGATTTCCATTTCCTTAATGCTGAATGATACTGAACATCTTTTCATGTGTCTAATGGCCATCTCTATGTCTTCTTTGGAAAAATACCTATTCAGGTCCTCTGCCTATTTTTCAAATTAGATTATTTGTTGTGTGTGTGTGTGTTGAGTTGAATAAGGGTTTTTTTTTAATGTATTTTGAATATTAGCCCCTTATTGGATATGTCATTTGCAAATAGCTTCTCCCATTCAGCAGGTTGTCCTTTCATTTTATTGATGGTTTTCTTCACTGTGCAAAAGCTTTTAATTTTGATGTAGTTCTAACAGTTTACTTTTGCTTTTGTTTCCTCTGTGTTGGGAGACATATTTAGAAAAGTGTTGCTAAGGCTGACATCAAAGAGATTACTGCCCATCATTTCTTCTAGGGTTTTTATGGTTTCAAGTTTCACATTTAGGTCTTAATCCATTTTGAATTTATTTTTGTGTATGGTGTAAGAAAGTGTTTCAGTTTCATTCTTTTGCACATAGCTGATCTCTTTTTAATGACTTTTGAATGTCACCAAATTTAGATGCCGCAAAATTGTAAGCTTTATCAATTTGAATTCATTTAGCGAAGAATACATTGATGTATCCAATTAATAATAGAGTGCCATCCAGAGAGTCTTCCCACAACAAGATATGTCAAAACACAATAGGAAAATCTCAAAGTTAAATAATTTACATGAACTGAGGTTTCATCATTTAATTTGGTTTCTCTCTTGCATTTGTATGGATATGTTTTTTTTTAAGTTTTTATTTAAATTCCAGTTAGTTAACATTGTGTGGATATGTTTTAATGATTTCTGTCTGTAGGCTTTATTTCAACCACTATAATTTATTAAAAATGTTGGTTCTCCATTAGTTGAATACTTTCATTAAAGATATTCAATAGATTTTGGAAAAATGTAACCAAAATTTCGAGAACTCTTTGCACACTCACAAAAATCCTATACCATGGGAAGACTCAAAAGCTCAAACATTTATAAAATTTAATGGATGAAGGTAGAAAATTATTTTGCCATCATAATAATTATTACCATTTTTTGCATTCAGCATGGTCTTTGTCGCACAAATTTTGTAGTTCAGGTACTCTGTGTATTTATAGAAATGTATTTGAAATTTTGACAGCCACAGCTTCTGTTTTGATTGGTGGAATACTCCTGCTTATTTGAGCACAATCATGAATAATGTATGTAGAAAGCCAATTTTAAGAACTTATTTTCTGGGGCGCCTGGGTGGCACAGCGGTTGAGCGTCTGCCTTCGGCTCAGGGCGTGATCCCGGCATTATGGGATCGATCCCCACATCAGGCTCCTCTGCTATGAGCCTGCTTCTTCCTCTCCCACTCCTCCTGCTTGTGTTCCCTCTCTCGCTGGCTGTCTCTATCTCTGTTGAATAAATAAATAAAATATTAAAAAAAAAACTTATTTTCTTCATAGGTTTCTTAATGAAATGATGCCACTCTTTGTACCATGTCACTGTCCTCCATGAAATAAAAAGTAGATATATTTCACATAAAAACAAATACTTTTATTTTCCATGTTGAACATTACAACCAGTTTTGTAAGAGCATTCATGTCATCAGATGTTTCACCTTCAGCATAATGAATGCCCAAGCTTTGCTTTAATGTCATGAAATAGATGGAAAAATAATCATTGGTATAAATCTGGCATCATTTAGCTGTGAAGTTCTTTTCTGCTAATTGACCTGACACATTAGCTGTAACGTTATGTGCACCAAACATCTGGAATTGAAAATGAGCAAAGAAGATAATCTTTTGGTCAAAATGCATAGCCTTGCTGCGTAAGTGCTAGGTCTTCATACCTTTGGCAACTGCTTGTGTTAAATTGTTGTCTTCAGTTCAGACTTTTAAAAATGACAAATTTTGAAGCAGATGTATATGCTTCTTTTGTAGGATTGGTCTTCTGGTTTTCAGGTGGAAAATGATATCATAAGGACCCTTATTATAGGTGGTAAAAGTTAAATATTTTGTGCAAATTATATATTCACCAGTACCTCTCTTGAGGAAGGAGAATTAAGTACTTATTTTTTCATTAAACATGCACTTTTTATGAGCTCACTGCTCTAAGAGTTTATTGCTTTAAACTAAAAAGCAAAATAAAAAAATAGCTTTACCAAATAATAAAATAAATTGTTGAGATTTACCCTGAACCATAAATGACAAGAACACTGTAAAAAGAACATTCAGACTATTCTCCACATACTCCATCTTCTCCACATTAGAAGGATTATTTTTCAGTCACTATTTCACATGGTCTTAATTTAAATTCTTGTGTTTCCACCAGCACCACTAACTGGTGACCCAATTCATTTGTGTGTTTATCAGGCTGATAATGGACCATGCATTACTAGATGGCTCAGCATGTGACTAGCTGGGTTAGCAGCAGCAAATACTTATCTTACCACCACCACGCAGTTCTGGAAGGGGTTAGCTGTCTGAAGGAGATTGCAGAAAGGGCCATATCTTTGTACTTTTTCCAATAAGAGGTAGAGTCTGTGTCCTCTCCCTTTGAATCTGGGGTACCCCTGTGACTTGCTTTGACCAAAAGAAAGTAGTGGAAGCATCATTGTGGGATTTCTGAACAAGACCCTTTGCAGCTTCCTCTTTTGTTCTCTTGTTGCCCTGAGATCACCATGGCCAGGCTAACTTCCTTGTAGATTAGAGGCCATGTATAAAGAGAGAGGCCCAGCTATCAGCCAGTACCAATTGTCAGACATGTGAATGATACCATCTTAGGCCAGCAGTCCTCAAAGTGCAGTCAGGTGACTCTTGGTGGTCCCTGAGGCCTAACTCATGGAGTCCATCTAAGAATAAAGAGCATAATATATGTAATACATTGAAAACAGTGCTTGGTCAACAGTAAGTACTCAATACATGTTTATTATTGTCCTTAGGCTCTTGAGATAAGAATTAGTGAATGCAGTCTGTGACAACCTGGACTAGAAAAACCAGGTCAGGGGCGCCTGGGTGGCACAGCGGTTAAGCGTCTGCCTTCGGCTCAGGGTGTGATCCTGGCGTTATGGGATCGGGCCCCACATCAGGCTCTTCCGCTGTGAGCCTGCTTCTTCCTCTCCCACTCTCCCTGCTTGTGTTCCCTCTCTCGCTGGCTGTCTCTATCTCTGTCAAATAAATAAATAAAATCTTTAAAAAAAAAAAGAAAGAAAGAAAAACCAGGTCACACCCACTATAACATTTTTTGTAGTTTAGGTGTTTTATTCTTTTAGATTATATGGTCCATCAAACAGAAATGATGAACACTGTCACTGCCATTAATGGTGGATTGGTAGGTCACTAAAACATCAACACATTTGGTGAAAATAGCCAACCAAACAAACAAGCTATAATCATTGGTTGGATACACAAAGCAACCAGCCAACTTATATCAGCTACAGAAAGTGTCTAAATCAGTGGCTTAAACAAATAATTATTTAATATTTTTCACATAATCCAGAGTTAAACAATCTATGGCTGGTGGCTTCATATGACAGCAAGGTTGTAGGCTGCATCTCTTTCCTCAGCCATCCTCAGTGTGATTGCTGCTCAGGTCAGAGTCAGTTGCTTCTCCTCATGCACTGTGCCCACATGGCAGGCAGAAAGAAGGGTAGAGCAGAGGACGCAGGGTGGAGAGTGCCCTATCTGAGTCTACTCTGGGGTAGGAGCTCTCTTAGAAGCCCTGTACAACTTCCACCTACACCTCACTGGCCTGATCTGGGTCATCTTGTTATCCCATGTGCAAGAGTGGCTGGGGACTATTGGCTGGGCACTTTGCCTTTTCCAGCAAAAGCAGAATTCTGTTAATAAGGAAAAAGTAGAGATAGAGATTGGTTTGTTAAAGGTAGAATTCTGTTTGCTATCTTTAGGTCTCACTTGCTGTTGCACAAGGTCATTTTAAAGCTAGAACTACAAAGTAGATGTCTACTGAACCCACCCCAGCCACACATCATGTTTTTCATTTTCCATCCAGTTGTCATGAAGTCACACTGATACATTCATTAAGGGACTGGAGAAATTTATAAGCACCTGGGAGACCCATCTCTCAGAATGTTTATTTGAAAGACCATTTAGCCATTCAAGAGATTGCATTGTGAACAACAATTTGTCTTTTTAAAGGAGTATGGGGAAGTTAAGCCATTATGCTTTATTTGGGGGAATTTATATCATCCCATCCCTGGACAGGTTTTAACACCATTGGTAGGAAATAAACACAAGTTTTTTTTCTTGTTCTCAGAGCCTTTTGAGGATGATAATATCTTTGAGACCAGGTTTGGATTGGTTTTCTCTAGTCCCTTTGCAACTGTTAGCAAAAGCCTATTGTGATAATGCACATTTCTCTGTGAGAAAAATGATGACAAAACATAGCAGGGTAATTTCCTGTGTAGGAAATCCCCCCTCCCAAATCCTCCTAAAAATAAAATCCAGTTCTAGAATGCTTCCTTCTCCTTCATTCAAGTAGCTCTTTCTCTCTCTACTCTTTTGTCTCAGTCACTCTGCCTTCTTTTAGTTACTTTTGGATCTATTTCTTCTCCCCATTACTCTCTATACTACACTAAAATAATTTTAAAGATCACATACTAAGACACTCATCTTTTTGTCCCTTGTAGCTGCTAGACCAGGACTGCCCAGTAGAAATAGAATGAGTCACTAAATTTCTTTCACATTAAATGTTCTCATACATACATGAAAAAAGTAAAAAGAAATAGGTAAAATTAATTTTAAGAATACATTTTGTTTAGCCCAATATATTCAAAATATGATTTCAACATGTAATCAACACAATTATCAAAAAATTTTACATTTTTTTGGTATTGAACTTTTTAAATATGGCGTGTGTCTTACACTTACTTCACATCTCATTTTGGACTAGACACATTTCAAACACCCAATAACTATGTGGGACTAGTGGCTACTGTATTGGACAGCATAGGTCTAGACAGTGCCTCGGGCAGTGAGAGTATATCATAATCACCAGTAGAATTTTACATAGGCCCAAAAAGAGGCTGTTAAATGCTTGGATTCTAGGAGATACTCTAGTTATAGTTTAATGTGGTCCACACAGATTTGGTTGTTTCCTTAATGTGGCCAGCTTTATGCTGCATTAACATGGCTTAAGAGGTTAGAGAATGGGAAGAAATTTTGGTTATCTGCATTATGTAATAACTTGACCTCAGAGATTATTGAGTTCTCTCATATTACAGATGGAGGTAAGTACGGCTCAGACTGGTTAACTGACTTGTCTGACATCACACATCTAATCAGTGGCAGAGCCAGTATTAGACTCAACCACTAGATCCACCATTTATTTAACAAAGTTATCAAGAGCCTTCTATGTAGAAGGTACTATGCTAGATGCTTGGGATGCAAAACTAGTAAGACACAGTTCCTGTTTGTGAGGAGTTTATAGATAACAGGGAAACAGGAATAGGGACCATGTCCTAGAGCATTCTGGATATTATAAACCATGTGCGGTAGAGCCCAAAGGAGGAAGAAGTGGTGGAAGGGATGGAAGTGAGGGAAGATTTATGTGTTGCCTATATTAATGCTGCCTTCTAGTTCCTGAATTAAAAACATAGAGGCCACTTAATACTTGATTAAGCAACACACCATTATATGCGGAATTTCTTTCCTTTTGAATATAGTTAAAGATTTTTCTCCAACATCTTTGGGACATGTCTTAGCTTGTGTTTCCCCAAAAGCATACCCCAAGACAAGGACTTGGGTACAGATAATTTAATTGGGAAGTCACCCAGGATGCACAAATGAGGCAGTGGGGAAGTGAGGCAAGGAAGAAAGAAAAATGGATAAAAGGTGAGTTAATGTATGCATTACAACTGTGGGCAACTGGGACTCAATCTTGCTGGAGATGGTGGGAGATGATGTAGAACACACCTCAGGGGAAGCTGGAGCTTTTAGCTACTAACTCCTGTTCTTCTTTGGCTGATTTCATCTGGAGGTATTGAGTCTGGGCTGCCCAGTGCACAGGCTGAATAAGCTTCTTCAGGAGCAAAGAGATATGGATGCTTGAGGCAGGGAGCTATCAGGGGGTCCCAGAACCATCCACTGTAGCTGCAGGTGGACTGTGAATTGGGTGGAGGTAAAAGTGGGCAGGGCACCAATAGTGTTTTACCCTTAGTTATTCAGAACCAGTGTTGTCTTAAGATCTTAAATGCAGGGATGTCTTCTTCTACAGTATCTTCATGTTTATCGTTTGCTCCAGTTGTCCTGATTCCCCGTCCACAATGCTTATTTACAGAAGCTCACATCTTTGTCTTCATGATTACAATCTTCTCCTCTATCATTTTCATCCTTTGTTCTTTTCCCTTGTTATATTTGGAGTGCAGTTCAATTTTGCCTTATCCTTTTTTAAAATTAATTTAAAGATTTTATTTTTTTAAGTAATCTCTACACCCAACGTGGGGCTCGAACCCACAACACAGAGATTAGGAGTTACTTGCTCCACTGACTGAGCCAGCCAGGTGCCCCTGCCTTACCCATTTTTGATTTGTTTGTTCTCTAATGTAGATTCTATTCTTTTGTTAGCTCTCATGGGTACTTTACTTCTGCCTTTGTTTGCAGTTTCCTTGGATTCTTTTCAGTTGTTTTCTGCTCTTCATCCTTGCCTTCTCAGTGCATTCGTTTTTCATGCCGGCCTTTTGTGCTTTCATTTCACCTTTCATTGCCTACTTCATAGAGTTCACATTTTCTTTTTTTTTTAAGATTTTATTTATTTATTTATTTATTTATTTAATAGAGCGAGAGTGAGAGGGCACAAGCACGGGGAGTGGCAGACGGAGAGGGAGGAACAGGCTCCCCGCTGAGCTGGAAGCCCGATGTGGGGCTCAATCCCAGGACCCTGAGATCGTGACCTGAGCCAAAGGCAGACACTTAACTCACTGAGCCACCCAGGTGCCCTGAGTTCACATTTTCTTATATATTTTTTGAGAGGCCAGTTTTCTTCTGTTTTCCCATAGTAGCATGTTTCCTAAATCTTTGACATTCAGGCTGTGATCTGAGCACCAGCAGCATCAGTATCACCAGGGAGCTTGTTAGAAAAGTTGATTTTCAGGCCCATCTCCCTTACAGCACAACAGACTTACTGAATCAGAGTCTGCTTTTTAACAGTACCACCAGGTGATTTGTAGGTATAAGAGGGTTGGGGGGTGGTGGTGAGGAGTGTTGAGAAGCACAGATCCATGGTTCCCTGGAAGATGGTCTGAGGCTGGAATTAGGAGCACAGACTTTCAATTTTCATTTGAATCTCTGCCTTGCCACCAACCACCCACACGACTTTGGGAGATTTAGCTATCTTTCCCAAACTTCAGTTTCCTTGTCTCCAGAGTAGGAACAACAATTTCTATCTTACAAGAAGGCACTGAAAAATTAAATTAGGTAAGTATGTAAAGTGCTAAGCAGAATAACTGGTACATGATCATTTGAAAAATAGCTGCTATATGATCAATTTTTAATATTGCACAATGTTTTTATTGACCCTTTCATGTTAAATTCTTTTATTCTTGCTCCTGTTATGAGTCTCAGAGAAGTGAGAAAGAAAGAAAGAAACCTAGCTTGAAATAGTCAAGGTTATGTTCACAGACTAACTGAGGCTTGTCACAATTTTTGATTCAGACTTTAATCTTGGGGGAGCCAAATTTCTGATATCTACAACCCTAAATGTTTCAGGAAAGGATTTTCCTACAGAAAAGGTGGGGCTTGGACCTTTTCTGATTGAGGTAGGGGGGGATATTGGGCCAGTTATATCCCACCCCCACCTGCTTCCTTTCTGACTCTGTCCTGTTTCAAAGGACTGGGACATGGCTTGTTTCTCAGTCAGGCTCATCTCCTCTGTAGTCCCCAGAATATATCCAGGTGAGTGGCAAGTCATTGATTGCTTTGCTCAGCTTCCAGTCCTACTGTGAATTGATATGTTCTATGTATCAGTGGGCATTCTGCAGGAATAATGGAAATAGAGAATCAGACAGTGTGCTGTTGGGGTTCAGGACAGGCCACCCCAAGATATGCCACTTTGGCATAATGATAATTTTGAATTCAAGTTACTTAAAAAACAGCCAGTGCAAAAAGGACACTCTGACCCTCCTTTGTCTCCCTGAAAGCAGGAAATAAATTTCCCATGTGAAAGTTACCTCCCTGTGTCAGGAGTTAAAGAGACATCCTTGTCACCAGAAATAAGAAATTCAGAGTCAAGAAGGCCATATCAACAAAACTTGTTATTTCTTCGCTAATTTACTACCCTAAGCCCAAACTTCTTTGTCTTGTCAGTTCCTAACAAATTTATTGTTTATTTGTCTAAAAGTTATTAAAGTTGCCTGCCTTGATCACTTCTCTGAGACTCATATTTCTGTGAGCTCCTGTACATATGAATTCTATCTGTTTTTCTCCTGTTAATGTTTCATGTCAATTTAATTCTTAGACCAGTCAGAAGAACCTTGAAGAGCAGAAAATAATTTTTCCTCCCCAGCACTACCATCACACCTAGGAAGTTCAGTATTATTTTACATTTGGGCTGTGCTGACCTTTGAAATTTGAGTTTTATATATCCCGCACATTAATATTCACTAGGAAATCCTTACATTGCCTTTTCAAAGCCAAATTGAAATTTTCATACATCAGGTGATGAATGAATATTTTAAGCCGTTGCATATTGACACTACCTGTCATTCAACAGTTTTGGAAGCATCTCTATCTTTGCATAGCAATGCTGTGTCATTATTTGCATGTTTTATTACATTTTGTCTTTATTATTTTATAAAAATGTCAGTGAGAGAAGTCCAGGTCTCAAACTCAATGTAGATTCTTAAGCATGCTGAAAGCTGATAATCTTTAACTTTATTTGGATGTGTATCAGACACATACAGGTGGACTATGTTAATTGTGAAGAAAATGAAAAATAATGAATGCCTCCAAAATGATGAAAATACATTACTTTTTTAAAAAGTATTTATTTATTTATTTATTTAAGTAGTCTCTACACCCAGCGTGGGGCTTGAACTCACTACCCTCCCCGAGATCAAGAGTTGCATGCTCCTCCAACTGAGCCAGCAGGCACCCCTGAAAATATACATTGAAGAGTGTGTCAAAATGATCAATGTATTTTGAGTTTTTTAAAAATATTTTTAATATCTCTGGGAATTACATCCTCTTGTAGAGGAGGAAATATAATTTTCCCTCTACCCATCTAGGTTCTTGGCTGAGATCCCCCTGTAATAAAAGACAGATTAACAGAAGAAAAACAAACAGAAGTTTAATAATATGTATACCTCCTGTATACATGGGAGAAACCCAGGAAAACCGAGTAATTCCCTGAAATAGCTCAAGCCATCACTTTAAGTGCCATCGCCAGCTAAAGACAAAAAATGATGGGCAGGAGGTGAGCCAGGTTTTTAGGCAAAGCACAAAACCAATGGAAAGGTTATTATGCAGATTTAAGTTCATGCCTTTCCCATTGACTAGAGTTTCTGTAGATTTAGTTCTGCTCCTCTTCCCTGGTACATAGAGGGAGACACCCTTACAGATGGAGATTTTTTCCCCTTTCACAAAAGGATAATTTCTACTTGGTTTTCAGAGCTTCTCCATGTGTGTTTTTTAAAAAAATAACCAGGTCAAAATGATCTTTATGCCAAAGAGGTATATTTTGGGATGGCAAATTCTGCTTTCTTTCATTCTTATGTAATCCTATTTGACTTTCTGACATTGCAATTTGTATGCATTGTTAGGAAGATATTTTGTATCAAGCTATTGAACTGTTATACTATGATATTTATGAAGCAAACATAATTATGATATATTTTTTATTTTTTTCTCTAAGTTTAAAGGTAGGTTAAAAATTCAAAGAATGGAGATTCCTGTTAATTAATGTGCTTTTTTGGTTTTTTGTTCTTTTTTCCTCATAAATACGTGAGGGGCCTTAAGTAATTGTTGTGAGTTCTTTTGCTGGGATATTGCTGGCACTAAATAAATGACTGAGGGCTGCAGGTATCATTCCTAAATTATTAATCTCATAGCAATCAGGGAACCACCCAAATAGTTTTATGATAACCCAGAGGCTAATTCGTCATTGAATAACTTTTACAAATGCCACAGCTTATTTTTTCCCATTCCATTTGGGAAAAGGCACTTTTAGGTCTGCAGTTCTTGGCTGGAGAATGGTTATTTTAGAAAAAATATGTAGTGTTATCATTTAATGGGCTCAGATCCCAAATCCAAGTCACTTATGAACCTCTGAAAGTCCCTGGTTTCCAGGGCTTCTGGGTGGTTTAGTCAGTTAAGCATCTGCCTTAGGCTCAGGTTATGTGCTCAGCGGGGAGCCTGCTTCTCCCTCTCCCTGCTGCTCCTCTTGCTTGTACTCTCTTTCTGTCAAATAAATAAATAAAATCTTTTTTAAAAAAATGAAAGTCCCTGGTTTCCAAGAATATTCTAATGTCTACAGGTGATCAAAAGAATCCTGTTCAGACATTTTGGGGTTACACTTGGAGTGAGACAGATGTGGTTTTTGCCATAAACTTGCTGTGTGATCTTGGGAGGTTTACTTAATCTATGGGAGTCCTGGTTTTCTCATATGTAAAGAGGAACCTAACAGGCTTAATTAGGTATTAATCTAACAGGCTGATGATTGAGCTAAACCAGTTGTACCTTGTCTGTGATGCTCTTTTGGTAGCTCTTAGTAAGCATTCATAAAGTATTGACACATTTATTTATTCATAAACTTCATCATCAATATCATTAATAACTTTATTTTTCTCAGAAAGCACACTTGATTAGTTTAATAACTGAATGTTCCAGAGCACAGTGATAGGATGTCTGTGACTAAATATAGATTGTGGGGGATGTAAGTGAGGTCTGTGAAAAAAACCTATCGATGTGTCAGGTCCTGAAGGGCACTCAGTACTTATATTTTTCCGCACTACATTTTCTTCAAAATAGGTGAGTCATTTTTAATATTATAGTCTATAGACATTCTATGATTGCTTTCCCAATGATTAAGTAAATAGAAGTTTAAAAGTATGTACAATTCTAATTTCAGTTCCTGCATTTATGCTTACTTAGGAAAGCTGGAATGATCCTATGAAAACCTTTTTGGATCATTTGTTTGTTGGGAAAGAATTCTCCATGAGTGTCTTGCATTTCTGCACATTTCCTGAGCAAAGACATCATCAGATTTGCATTCCAGACTATCTTTTCAAGGCTGTTTCTTTAATGAAAGGCCCTAGAAGATAGAAAGAGCCTCCCTCCAAGGCAGAGGGCCAATTTGCCTGCTTTCAGGGATAGTAATGATAATGTCTCTCTCCAGGGCAGGTTTAGTAGCAGTCTCCTCATCAAAGTTTGGCATTTCCAAGGTTTGTAGTTCCTCTCTGCATATTCAGGCATCACTGGGCATTCACTGCATTACCCCATTGGAATCAAGGCTTGGGGAACCAGTACAAGTGGTGTTATTCTGAATACTGCAATTGCAGTCTTTTGTCCTTTGTCTCTAACCCAAGAGTTCAAGCATTTTGTATGCATGCAACATAGAGGATGGGGCTGGTGCCTGAGAGATTTTATCTAGTTTCTTCTAACCTTTACATTCCCTCTCCTCACCATCTCCCCAGCAGGTGGTTGGGAGACAGGGACAGAGGAGACATAGGGGTAATGGTAAGACTTACTTTTTAGAGTTGTGTGAAAACTAAAGGCGAGAATGTTTGTAAAGCATTAAGTGCAAGTCTGGCACAGAGTAAATGTTCAATAAAGCTTAGCTATTTAAATTTTCTTCTGTCTGTTAAAGGGCTTTGGATACATTTCCCCAAGGTTCATCTGAATATGGCTTTGGTTTTCTCTTATTTGGTGGATGCTTGTGTCTCCATTGATTTGAGTTGTCATGTGAAAATCAGGCCTAACTTACCCTTGGGGAAATATCCCTAAATATTTTATCTATGAAGATGACATAGTAACTAATAGTATAGTGCATAACATAAGGCAGAAGCTCAGTAAATGTTAGGTATGATGATGGGGACGACGATGACAGCTGTTAATGTTATTTTTCCCTTCATCTAAACTCACTTGTCTCACATTCTTTTTTTTAATTTTTAGTTTATTTTTATTATTTTTTAATTTTTTAATTTTTTTGGTCTTACATCTTATTCTGTTGCTCAGCCTAGCTCTTCTCCACCTGCTGGCTATATGTACAATTTAAAGTTACAGAAACAGAAAATATTCAAGGAGCTTAAAAATTTCAAAATGTGGAAGATCCTGTGCATTTGGGGTTGCGTGGTTGTCATTTTGTCTTGTGTTTATTGCTTTATCTGATAATGTCAGATAAGGAAACAAAATGGTGAAGACAAATTAAATGATCTTGGTTTAAGTTTCAGCTTTATTATTTAATTAGCTGTGAAAATTTGTAAGTTTCTTTAGTCTCTGGCCTCAGTTTTTTCATCTGCAAAATGTAGAACATAATAGTATTGACCTCAAGGAATTATTGTGAAGATTAAATGAATTAATACTTCAAGAACACTTACAATAGTACGTTTTTCATGGTGACTACTCAAGAAATGTTAAATATTATTAATACATTATTACCTATTGTTTAGGAGGGCAGGAGAGAGGCTTTTTATTGGTGGTGGTGCTGATGTTAGCAAAAATATATTTCAACAACTCATGGAATTTAAAGCAAAGGAGATCTACTGGGGGAAAACTCTTCATTATTTCTTTTGAGACCAATCACTTTCTATGGTATGGTGTTGAGTAAGACTAAATTTGACTATAAGTAATAGAAAGTGCAACTTTTATGACTTAAATAGAGAATTTTCCATCTCTGGAGGCAGGAAGCTCCTGGCATTGGTTTGGCAGCTCAACCATATCAAGGCCAATAGCTTAATGCTCTAGGCCTTTCCCTGGCTACAAGATGGCTGCTACAGCTGCAGACATTGGGCAGTATCCAAGGCAAAAGGAAGGAAGAAAGAGTGGTGCTAGCTATATTTGCCTATTTTATCAAGGAAACAAAATCTTTCCTGGAAACCCTTTAAACAAGTTTTTATTTCTGTCTCGTTGGTCAGTATTATGTTACATGGCTATTACTGGTGGCAAGGGAAGCTGGAAAAGCCAATCAGCAGAGTTTCCAGTATTTAAGTTTGAAAGCAGCAAGGGATAAGGGAATGATTGTTGGGTCAGCCAATTAATAGTATTTGTATCAGGTAGTATTTGGACTTTTTCTCAAAGTGAGTATTTGATCTAGCAAACTACAGATTCTATTGGAAGAATAGTCTGACAGGTTCTTTGATTGTCCATGAAAATCAAATGTTACTTCTGGAAGGAGCATTTTGTCCAACTCTTTTATCTTAATAATGCCTGACATATTAGGCAGTAAATATTTGTTGACTGAATAAAAATAGCCTGAGAAATAGAAACATAGAATGACTCTTCCTACTGGGTCATTGTATTATTTATTGCTATGCAAGGTTACCTCAAAATTTAGTTGCTTAAGAAAATGAATATTTATTATGCTATAGTTTCAGGGATTTGGGAGCTACTTAGGTGGTTGTTCTGGTTCAGGATCTCTCATGAGGTTGCAATCAAGATGTCAGCCAAGACTGCAGTCATCAGAAGGCTTGATTGAGGTTGGAAGAGCTTTCTAGCTTCCTGAAATGACTGCTGGTCATAAACCTTTGTTCCTTATCATGTAGGTGTCTCCATAGGGCCATTTGAGTGTTCTCATAACATATCAACTGGCTTTCTTCAGTGAGTGATCCAAGAAAGAGCAAAGTAGAGAAGCCATATTGTCTTTTACGATCTAAGGTTGGAAGTGATACACATCACTTCTGCCATATTCTATTGGTCACACAGATCAAGTCTGATTTAATGTGAGAGGAGACTATACAAGAACATAAATACCAGAAGGAAGAGACCATTGTATGCCACCTTAGAGGCTAGCTACTGTAGTTCTAGAACCAGTTAGCAGTGAAATGAGAACTGAAAGCCTAACTTTTCTGATTATCAACCTGTGGCCCATGTCACATTCTTATTTTTATTTTTAGATGTGCTTTACAAGCTAGAACTAACAATGAAGAAAAATTTTTGTTAAAAACAATCATCACTTGAGCTATAGCTTCCTCTGTGTTTTGTACATACCCACACAGACACATTGACATAAACACACAAACAAAAATACACAGATGTTTTGCTATGGCTCAATTCTTGTCAATATACTTTAGAGAGGATAAAAACCACAGAATTCTTGCCTAATGTAGCTAAACCCCACAATTGAAAAATTATGATAGCTGTGTCATTGACAGGGTATAGATGTACCATCAGAATTATGCAGCTGGTTTCCTCTTCCATCAGTGAGATGGAAAACAATCAAGAAAAAAGAAAACCATCTGTAAGATAGAAGGGAATGAAGCAAAAGGTAATTGAAAGATTTTTAAATGAAACGAGCAGCTTTTATTTTTTATTGTGGTGCAAACCAGGTTCCCAAGCTATTTTTTTACATGCCTATGTTTGTACAGAAATACTGATTGGTACAGAAAGAATGAGTTCTCAACATTTGCTACAACATGGACGGCACTGGAGGAGATAATGCTTAGTGAAATAAGTCAAGCAGAGAAAGACAACTATCATATGATTTCTCTCATCTGTGGAACATAAGAACTAGAATGATCAGTAGGGGAAGAAAGGGATAAAGAAAGGGGGGGTAATCAGAAGGGGGAATGAAACATGAGAGACTATGGACTATGAGAAACAAACTGAGGGCTACAGAGGGGAGGGGGGTGGGGGAATGGGATAGACCGGTGATGGGTAGTAAGGAGGGCACATATTGCATGGTGCACTGGGTGTTATACACAACTAATGAATCATCGAACCTTACATCGAAAACCGGGGATGTACTGTATGGTGACTAACATAATATAATAAAAAATCATTATTAATAAAAAAAAAAGAAAAAAAAAAGAAATACTGATTGGTAGAAAATTGCTTGCTGTAGTTGGGTCTTATTGGGAAAAGAGCCCACACTGAATTTCAGCTTATTACAGTGATATTATTTTCCAAGTGTATCTTAAAGTAAGTATAAATTTGTTTTCAGAATGACCAGTCCTTAACAGTTTACAAAAATAAGCAGTTTTAAGTTTTATCCATTCTAGTTTTAAAACTAAAAATAATAGTGAGCATTTGCTTTATTTTAATAGTGTCCTTTTGTTCCTATTTCTCTGAAGCTCATCAAAACCATTTCTGGGTTTATGTCAATAATTTGACACCTCTTGGAATAATAAAGGGGGAAGGAACAAAGAAAGGATATTTTTGGTCTGGATTTTTCTTTATAGAAATATGTATTTCAATTATCTTCAGTTAAAATTGAAATAGATTCCTTTTTGGCTCATATATTTATGTTTTTAAAACAACTGTTCAAATCTAATTGAATACAGCTGCTCAGTGGTTTAATCTGAGTATATGAAATAGGTCATACTCCAGGGCCATTTTTTATTCATTGAAAATACCAGTTGTTGAGAAAGGAAAGAAACTAACATTTATGGAGCAACAATATTGGGTTAAAGACTGTGCTAGGCAATGTTTACATGTTTTTGGTTTGAAACATCTTGATATAGTGAGCCAGTTATGCTTCCAATTTATGGCTGGGAGAAGGGTGCCTGGGTGGTTCAGTTGGTTAGGTGTCTGCCTTTGGCTCAGGTCATGATCTTGGTGTCCAGAAAGAGCCCCGTGTTGGGCTTTCTGCTCAGTGGGGAGCCTGCTTCTCCCTCTCCCTCTGCCTGCCGCTCCCCCTGCATGTGCGCGCGCGCTCTCTCTGTCAAATAAATAAATAAAATCTTTTAAAAAAATTTATAGCTGGGAGAACTGAGGCTCAAAGAGGGTAACATTCTCACTTGTTCAATGACTTTTCCTTGAACTCTTGCTTGTGATATGTACTGTACTGGATGGTGTAAATATAGTGGTAAATAGGACAAGGCTACACAGCTAGTGAGTGGGAAGGCTATGAGTAGGACCATGATGGTTTCAAACTCCAACATCCCTTCATTCCACCTCTGTGTATTTATACACAACACAAGGAGGATGTATGGTTGGTTGCAGAGAGGTATATAGTGGCAAGTTCATCTGAACACTTTGGTCAGGAGGCTTCCATAATTGTTCTTCCCCTGACACAGGCTCCTTCCTCAGTTATGGAGAGCTGAGGTTCCTTTATTTTTTTTTTTTTAATTTAAATTCGTTAAT
>NW_024423319.1:112308330-112318145 GCF_017311325.1 Ursus maritimus
ATCACCCAGTTACCCCATCCCCCCACCCCCTCCCTTCCAGCAACCCACAGTTTGTTTCCTATGATTAAGAGTCTCTTATGGTTTGTCTCCCTCTCTGATTTTGTCTTGTTTTATTTTTCCCTCCCTTCCCCTATAATCCTCTGTTTTGTTTTTTAAATTCTACAAATGAGATCCTATGATAATTGTCTTTCTCTGATTGACTTATTTTGCTTAGCATAATACCCTCTAGTTCCATCCACGTCGTTGCAAATGGCAAGATTTCATTTTTTTGATGGCTGAGTTGTATTCCATTGTGTATGTGTGTGTGTCTGTGTAGTGTGTGTGTGTGTGTGTGTGTAGCTATATAGTCAATAGTTATTCCAGCCTATTTCTATTCCAACCTGTGTATTCTAAGCTATTCATCAACTATTCCAACCCTCTCTTAGCTTGTAGTCTTAACTATAGAGGCTGCAAAGCTAAGAACTCCTGTCTCCAGACTCTTATCTAACTAAATGTTGGACACATGACTTAGTCATGGCTAATGAGACAAAAACAGAACCTGATGAGCTACCACTTCTGCTTCTTCCTTCCTGCTTGGAACACCTATGATGCTTAGGGGTGTTAGCCCTATTGCTAAGGATGAGAGAGACAGAAGGAGCTTAGTTTCTTCTGTCATTTATGAGCTACTGAACCATCCTGGGCTACCTATTCCGAGAATTCTTGGTGCTTGAAATAAATACATTTCTATTTGGCTGAATTATTATCAGTGGGTTCCCAGACATCCTTAACCAAAACACTGCCTTTTCCAGTTTATCTTATTATGCACCAAAGACCTTCTGAAACATGTTTGAATTTTGATTTATTAACTCAGAAGATAGACAGGGCTGTCTTTCAACCTTGAGGCTCCAAGCCATTTCCAAGGAAATAGTGGAGTTTAATGGTGAGAAGCAGAACCAGTCTCACGGGTTGCAGCCTGCACAGGCAGGGCGTTAAGCTTGGTTTGATGCTCTGCTGTTTCTGTCTTAAAATTCTTAATTTTTGAACAAGGGGCCACACATTTTCATTTGCATTTAACCCCACAAATTATATAGCTGGTCCAGGTGACAAACCAGCATTTTCCATAAAAAAACTTTATTGTTTAGAATAGAATTTTACCTGATAGTTCGTCTTGCCTAAATGAACACCAGGAATTCCTTTCTGTCTTAGTTACTATGACAGTTTGATACCACTGCCTTTAAAATATTGCATCTCAAACTCCAGCCACGATAATTTCCACGTATGGATGTTAGCATTGATTTTTAAATTCCTTAATTTTATTTATTAGTTTACTGCGCCAAAGGTTATCAAAGGTTATATCTTTCTGAGATCCAGATCAGTTATCTTTGGTGGCTCTGTCATCAAATATTATACTTTCCTCCCAATTCAAAAAGCAATCTGATTTTGGGGAAATGATTTATCCCTTAGAAATATCTGTTCACAGACACTTTATTTACTACGGTCTTTAACTTACGTTCATCTCATTCTTTAGTAGAAGTAAACAGAAGTGCTATGTGGTTTATAGAAAAGCAGCCACAAAGAAGACTCTTTATTCTTGAGGTTTTATCCAGGAGTTATCCAACATAGATATATAATCAGTAGCTCAGAAACTTAGCTACCTATGGAAGGACTGTTTTGTTTTTTCAAACTCTCCCCCGTTTTAGCATTAATCCCAGGTTCCATTGAGACTAATCTTCATATGAAATGCAATTGTTTGTGTTATTCTGAACTATGACTGTAATGAGATGATTAGATTTTTTTTAGTCAAAAGACTATATTTTTGAACAATGTCTCCTTTTCTTCAGTTGCAGTACATCTTAGTCAATTGTGTTTATTTTGAGGAATATATTATGGCCTTGGGAAAGGGCTGACAAAAACTGAGGAGGTAAATTGCATTTCTCGGTTCTGTACTTAAGTAAATCAGACACTTTGTTCTCTCCTTTCCCCCCAAGGTGTCTTAGTTTGAAATAAATGTGATTCATTTTCAGTAAAAGAGGGACTGTAAGTTGGCCTTAGGTTTAACAGCGTCAAAGCATATGATCAATGAAGAACACAATGCCAGAGAAAAATGAATTTAGGAGGCCATTTTGGACTTGAGTGTAGTAATCGACAAGCCCTTCACCTAGAGACTGGTTTTTTTTTTTTTTTTTTTTTAAGATTTTTTTATTTTATTTATTCGACAGAGATAGAGACAGCCAGCGAGAGAGGGAACACAAGCAGGGGGAGTGGGAGAGGAAGAAGCAGGCTCATAGCGCAGGAGCCTGATGTGGGGCTCGATCCCATAACGCTGGGATCACGCCCTGAGCCGAAGGCAGACGCTTAACCGCTGTGCCACCCAGGCGCCCCTAGAGACTGGTTTTGAACATCAGTGAAATATGAAAAGCAAGAGGGAGAAAGTTACTTAGTCAAATCTAGGAAGGACTTTGCTAAATTTGAAATTGTTACATGTAATCAAATGCCAATTGACAATTTCTAAAACATCTTTTATGGGCCATTTACTACAAAGATGTTTATTTTAAAGACTTTTGTATTGGGTAAAGAGCTTTTCCCAAATGCCTGCGATTTTGTTAGCATATTCTCCTTCATCTAGCTTGAGAACCCACTCAGCATCACATCTAAGAAAGCATGACATTATGACAGGCCAATACTTTCAATGGGGAAGTGCTTTGAAAATGGGCACATAGTGTGCAAGTGATGAAACAGGAATTCTGACCCTCATTCTCAAATGTTTAAGCTTGTGCTCCTTCAGTGCACTGCTTCATGCAGAAATAAGAAAAGGAGTGTCAAAGACAGTTTGTTGCCCTCTGAATCCATTCTTCTCTTCTAGGCACTAGCACCTATACTCCCAGATCCCCTTGGGATTAGGTGTGTTGATGTGACCAAGTTCTCCTCAGTGCCATTTGAAAATGTGCAGCTTTCAGCTGCCTTGCTCAGTCCCTCTTCCTGCTAGCCAGAATGCCAGACTTGTCAGCAACCTGGCTTTGACCATGGAAATTAGGACTAAGCCCTGGGGGTCTTAACGCCCCAGGTGGAGGACCCCACTACTCCTGAATGACTTCATTCCCAGGACCAGGATCTCCTTCCCAGGAATGTAGCCCATTGGAGTCCTGGCATAATTAAAGGAGGCGAAGGACCAATTACGTGGGAAGGTTAGAACCCTGCAACCAGTGGACTACATAGAACCCATATAATAATTTAATCCTATCTCCAGGGTGTGAGTCCTTTATGGAGACTTACAGAGTGCTCAAGAATCTTCTAAAGCAAGAACTTCGGGGAAGATGGTGGAGTAGGAAGATCCTATGCTCACCTCGTCCCATGGATACAACTAGATAACATCCACATCAGTGTAAATAACCCAGAAAATGACACAAAGCCTGGCAGAATAGACTCTCCACAGCTAAATGTAGAGAAGAGGCTGCATTGAAGAGGGTAGGAAAGGCAGAGACACAGTTAGGAGCTAAACTGAGAAACAGACCCTCACACCAAGCATACCGCGCATGGGGAACCCACAGCGGGAAGACGAATCTCCATAACATTTGGCTTTGAAAACAAGAGGGGCTTAACTTCATGAGTTCTTACAATCAGTGGGGCTTGACACCTGGAACTTTAAAAATCAACAGGCTTGGCTCTGGGAGAGCCAAAAGGGTGAGAGGAAACTGAGTATCCACCCTTAAAAAAAAAAAAGCACAATAAACAGCCCTGCTGAGATATAGCATAGAAGCAGCAGTTTGAAAAATGCCTGGGTATATGGAAGGGAGATTTGTTTGCTAATCTTAAACTGTATGCTGGAGGGGCAGGGATCTTTGGGAGACTTCTCTAAGAACAAAAGAGCTGGTGGGTGCCATTTCCCTCCCCCACCCCCAACCTCTCCAGCTTAGATACACAGACAACTGCGGGAACTAGTGCAGTACCATCACTTTCCACCTAACTTGCTAACAGTATGCCCTGCCCCCACTCTCTTCTGTGGACATGCCCCCTCAAACCCAGCTGGCTACAGTCCAGGACAGCTCCAGGTCCCTTTCCACAGCAGACCTACACAAATCTTGCTAACACTGTACACCCCACACCAACGTTCTCCTGCAGACTTGCCCCCTCCAATACGCCCTTGGTCAGAGTCCATCCAAAGTGGTGCCACAAGCCTGGCAATGTGCAAGCAGCTGTGACAAGGGCCAGCAACACTCCTAAGTGACTCCTGCCCTAGGGAGAGGGGAATATAACCACATGCACCAATATGACTGTGGACCCAACAGTGGGCTGGGGCAGACATCTGGTCTGACTGCAGGCCCTGCCCACCAAGGAAGCTTCTCTGGGGACAACATAAGAAAGCTCCCTGTAGCTCAGTGCTGCTACATCTCTGGCAAACACCCGGTCTGACTTAACTCAAGCCCAAGGCAGCCCCAGACTGGCCCACTAATAGCACAGGGACCAAACTCTGCCCACAACAGGCAAAGAGAGCCATTGCAGATGACAACTGAAGGCAAAAGTGGCTCAGCCACAACAAAGGGCACATGCAACACACATAGGAGAGACCCCTGAAGTGCCATTTTCTGATGAACAGGGGACATTGCACTGCAGGGCACTTCAGGACCTCTTCTTCATAAAGACACTACTTTCAAGAGCAGGAGATACAGCTTACTTTCCTAATACATAGAAACAGACACAGAGAGTTAGACAAAAAAGAGGAAAAGAGGACTATGTCCCAAATGGAAGAATAAGACAAAAATCACAGCAAGTGAGCTAAACAAAACAGAGATAAGTAATATGCTTGATAGAGAATTTAAAGTAATGATCATAAAGATACTTACTAGACTTGAGAAAAGAGTGGAGGACCTCAGTGAGACCCTCAACAAAGATAGAAAACATTAAAAAGAACAAATCAGAGGTAAGAACTCAATAACTAAAATTAAACACACACTAGAAGGAACAAATTAGACTGAAAGAAGCAGGTGAAGGGATCAATGACCTGAAGGACAGAGTAGTGGAAAGCAATCAAGCTGAACAGAATAGAGAAAAATAAATAAAATATGAAATAGGGGGCGCCTGGGTGGTGCAGTCAGTTAAGGTGTCCAATTCTGGGTTTCGGCTCAGGGTTGTGATCTCAGGGTCATGAGATTGAGCCCCGCATTGGGCTCTGCGTTTGGTGCTCAGCCTTCTTGGGACTCTCTCTCCCTCAGCCCCAACCCCCTACACTTGAGTGTGCTCTCTCTCTCTCTCTCAAAATAAATAAAATAAATCTTAAAAAAAATTTTTTTAATGAAACAGACTTAGGGACCTCAGTGATACCATCAAGCATAATAACATTCACATTATAGGGATACCAGAAGGAGTAGAGAGAGAGAAGGGGTCAGAAAACTTATTTGAAGAAATAATAGCTGAAAACTTACTGAATCTGGAGAAGGAAACAGAAATCCAGATGCAGGAAGCACAGAGAGCCCCCAGCAAAATCAACCCAAGGAGGTTCACACCAAGACACATAGTATTTAAAATGGCAAAGAGTAGTGATAGCAAATTTTGAAAGCAGCAAGAGAAAAGAAAACAGTTACATCCAGGGGAAACTCCAAAAGGCCATCAGCTGATTTTTCAGCAGAAATTTCGCCAGCCAGAAGCAGGTGGCATGATACATTCATAGTGCTGGAAGAAAAAAAAAAAAACCTGCAACTGAGAATACTCTGTCCGGCAAAGCTGTCATTCAGAATAGAAGAAGGGATAAAGAGTTTCCTAGACAAACAAAAGTTAAATAAATTCATGACCAGTAAACCGGCCTTATAAGAAATGTTAACACGTACTCTTTGAGTGTAAAGGAAAGGCCACAAGTATGAGTAAGAAAAGTAGGAAGCACAAAAGCAGTAAAATTAAGTATATCCATGAAAGTCAGTCAAGGAATTCATGAAATAAAAGGATATAAATTATGACAACATATACCTAAAACATTGGGAGGGAGAGGAGTAAAGAATGAGTTCAATTTAAGCAACCATCAACTTAGTATAGACTGCTATATGCATAAGATGTTATATATAAACCTAATGGTAACCACAAATTAAAAGCCAGTAATAGATATGCAAAAAATAAAGAGAGAGGAATTCAGGGGTACGTGGGTGGCTCAGTTGGTTAGGCGTCCAACTCTTGATTTCAGCTCAGGTCATGATCTCAGGGTCGTGAAATCAAGCCCTGTGTTGGGCTCTGCACTGAGCATGGAGCCTGCTTAAGCTCTCTCTCTCCCTCTCCCTCTGCTCCTCCATCCCCTGCTCATGTGCACATGTGTGCTCTCTCAAAATAAATTAATTAATTAATTAAATTAAAACCAAAAAAAAAAGAGAGTGGAATCTGAGTATATCACTACAGAAAGCAAACCGTGAGAAAAGAGAGCAAGAGAAGAAAGGAACAGAGAAGAACTACAAAAACAACCATAAAACAAGTAACAAAATGGCAATAAGTACATACCTATCAATAATTACTTTGAAAATAAATGGATTAAATATTCCAATAAAAAACATAGGGTGATGGAATAGATAAAAAACACAAGACCCATCTATATGCTGTCTATAAGAGACTCATTTCAGACCTAAAGACACATGCAGATTGAAAGTGAAGGGATGGAAAAACATTTATCATGCAAAAGGAAGTGAACAAAGACTGTAACAAGAAACAAAAAAGGACACTGCAGAATCGTAAAGTGAACAATCCAATAAGATGATATAACAATCATAAATATTTATGCACTCAACATGGGAGTACCCAAATACATAAAGCAGCTAATAACAAACATAAAGGAAGTGATTGATAGTAATACAGTAATAGTAGGGGACTTTAATACCATACTTACATCAATGAGTAGATTGTTCAAAAAGAAAATCAGCAAGAAAACAGTTGCTTTGAATGATGTCTTGGACCAGATGGATCTAACAGATATATTCAGAACATTCCATCCTAAAACAGCAGGATACACATTCTTTTCAAGTGCACATAGAATATTCATCAGAATAGATCACATAATAGGCCACAAAACATGTGTCAACAAATTTAAAAAGATAGAAGTCATACCATGAATCTTTTCTGACCACAATGTTATGACACTAGAAATCAACCACAAGAAAAAATCTGGAAAGAAAACTATACATGGAGGCTAAATAATATGGTACTAAACAATGAATGGGTCAACCAAGAAATCAAAGAGGAAATAAAAAAAAACTTGGATACAAATGAAAATGAAAACATGATGTTCCAAAATCTTTGGGATGCAGCAAAAGCTGTTCTAAAGGAAAGTGTGTGGCATTATAGGCCTACCTCTAGAACCAAGAAAAATCTCAAATAAACCATCTAAACTTAGACCTAAAGAGCTAGGAAAAAAGAACAAACAAAACCCCAAACCAGTAGAAGGAAGGAAATAATAAGATTAGGACAGAAATAAATGAAATAGAAACTAAACCCCAGTTGACTAGTTCAATGAAACCAGGAGCTGATTCTTTGAAAAGATCAACAAAATTGATAAGCCACTGCCAGATTCATTGAAATTGGAGAGAGAGAGAGAGAGAGAGAGAGGACTCAAATAAAATCAGAAATGAAAGAAGAGAAATAGCAACCAATACCACAGAAATATGCAGGATTATAAGAGAATATTATGAAAAATTATATGCCAACAAACTGAACAACCTAGAAGAAATGGATGAATTTCTAGAAACATATAACCTTCCAAACTGAGTCAAGAAGAAATAGAAAACTTGAACAGACTGATTACCAGCAGTGAAATTGAATCAGTCATCAAAGAACTCCCAACAAACAAAAGTCCACGACCAGACGGCTTCACAGGTGAATTCTACAAAACATTTAAAGAGGAGTTAATACCTATTCTTCTCAAACTATTCCGAGAAATGGAGGAGGAAGGAAAGCTTCCAAATTCATTCCATGAGGCCAGCATTACTCTGATACCAAAACCAAATAGAGACACTACGAAAAAGGAGACCTATAGGCCAAAATCTCTGATGAACATAGATGCAAAAATCCTCAACAAAATGTTATGAAACCAAATCCAACAATACATTTAAAAAAAAAATCAATTCACCATGGTCAAGTGGGATTTATTCCTGGGATGCAGAGGCGGTTCAATATTCACAAATCAATCAACATACATCACATCAATAATAGAAAGGATAGAAACCATATGATCGTTTCAATAGATACAGAAAAAGCTTCTGACAGACTACAACATCCATTCATGATAAAAACCCTCAAAAAAGGGGCGCCTGGGTGGCACAGCGGTTAAGCGTCTGCCTTCGGCTCAGGGCGTGATCCCGGCGTTATGGGATCGAGCCCCACATCAGGCTCCTCTGCTATGAGCCTGCTTCTTCCTCTCCCACTCCCCCTGCTTGTGTTCCCTCTCTCGCTGGCTGTCTCTATCTCTGTCAAATAAATAAATAAAATCTTTAAAAAAAAAAAAAAACCCTCAAAAAAGTAGGTTATAGGGAATGTACCTTGACATAATAAAGGTCATATTTGATAAACCCACAACTAACATACAATAGGGAAAAACTGAGAGCTTTTCTCCTAGGATCAAGAACAAGACAAGGATGTCCACTCTGAACACATAGTACTGGATGACCTAGCCACAGCAATGAGACAAGAAAAAGAAATAAAAGGCATCCAAATTGGTAAGGAAGAAGTAAAGCTTACACTATTTGGAAATGACATGATACTATATAGAGAAAATCCTAAAGACTCCCCCAAAAATCTACTAGGACTGATAAATGAATTCAGTAAGATCGCAGGATACAAAATCAATATATAGAAATACATTGCCCTTTTTTTTCTTTCTTTTTTTTTTAGTTTCAGAGGTAGGGTTTAGTGAGTCATCAGTTGCATATAACCCCCAGTGCTCATTACATCAAGTGCCTTCCTTAATGCCCATCACCCTGTTACCCCATCCCCCCACCTCCTCTCCAGCAACCTTCAGTTTGTTTCCTATAGTTAAGAGTCTCTTATGGTTTCTCTCCTTCTCTGATTTCATCTTATTTTATTTTATTTTTCTTGACCTTCCCATATGATCCTTTGTTTTGTTTCTTAAATTCCACATATGGATGAAATCATATGATAATTGTCTTTCTCTGATTGACTTATTTTGCTTAGCATAATACCCTTTAGTTCTATCCACAGAGGGGAGGTAGGTGGGGGAATAGGTGAAATAGGTGAAGGGGATTAAGGGTACACTTACAGTGATGAGCACTGAGTAATGTATAGAATTGTTGAATCACTGTATTGTACACCTGATACTAATATAACACTGCATATTAATTACACTGGAATTAAAATGAAGAAAAAAAGAATCTTTCAAATCAGCCTAGCATTAGACAACCTTTTCCACAGTACATAATAGTGGGTTGGAGGAACACTGTAGGGATATGTGATGATCAGCCTGACGTTGCAAACAGTGATTGCCCTCATCTTCTCCTTGTCTGCTCTTGGCATCTCATGAACTTCAGCGTATGAAGAATCTGTACAATTTTTGATATTTGGACCTTGGAGTCATCCACCATGTCTGTAAGCAATAGATAAGTAGGAAAATACTCAGATGTACATAAATACTAAATTTTAAGTGGTTTGGAGGGAGGAAAAATTGTTGGAAGTAATCATCAGGTGACTGTTCAATAGAAGAGGAAATGGATAGTTTTGTTTGGGACAAGATGGAACATCATGAACATGTTTTCTGATTCTCTCTCTCTTCTTTAAAGATTTATATATTTATTTTGGGGGGGAGAGTACGTGAGTGGGGGGAGGGGCAGAGGGAGAGAGAAGGGAAGCGGACTTCC
>NW_024423319.1:112318150-112325887 GCF_017311325.1 Ursus maritimus
CTGACTGGGGAGCCTGATGCTGGGCTTGACCTCAGGACCCTGAGATCATAACCTTAGTGGAAACCTAGAGTCGAATGATTAACAGACTGAGCCACCCAGGTGCCCCATGTTTTCTGATTCTTGAATGCTTGTGTTTTTCAGAAGCTCAGGATATTCCCATAACCCCATTGATTCTCTCATAGGGCAAAGCTTTAGTTTTTTCATCTTACCTGAAATCACCTAACTAGCAAAGATGGTCAGTGTGAAAAATGGAGTCACAACACACACTTCGAGATGAATATTTTAAAATTAAATGTCGCACACTGAAATAAAGATCTCAGACACCAATCTGAGTGGCCGTGCAGGGCTACCTTTACATGGGAGAGCAGCAGCAGCTGAATCCTGCACATAGCTTTTATTTTGTTTTTGTTTTTTTAATCAGAAAAGCAAGGACAGATGCCTCAAAATGTGGGAAAGGAGTACAGAGGGATGGCAAATATCTTGAAGCAGGCTCACATTCTCCCCTGCATGTAGGCACGCAGGGAGTCAGTCATGGGATAAGGGAAGAGTGGGATGTTTGGGCTAGCGATCACCAGGTGCCGAGAGGGGAGACTGAGGGTTATATTCTTTCATAGCTCCTAACTTATGCCCTACCCCTGGGGATCCTGGAATCCTGTTCCTACTGGGCCATTGCATTCAACAGCCTGAGAACAGGAATGCTGCTGACGTTTCAGCTGCTTCCTCAATCACTCCTTAGGGCTTACAATGTATTTTCTAAGAATACCTCCACATTAAAAAAATGGAATTTTGATTGGAATTGCATTACATGTATAAATTATATACATGTAGAAGAATGGGAAGAATTGATATCTTTATAGCAATCTGTTATGAAAGCCAGTAGTATGGCAGAATTGTATATATTTAAGCTTATCTTTATATGTTTTAGTAAGATTTTATAATTTTTATCATAGGGGTTCTGCATATTAAATAGCTGGGCATTCTATGTTTTTGCTGCTCCTGTGAGTGTGATCTCTTTTTCAAGTATTTATTCTTTTTGTGTACTTTGGGGAAGGAAAAGTATTAATTTCTGTATACTTTTGTGCAACCAGTTTACTGAAATTTCTAATCAATTTAAATAATTCCTAGTAGATTTTATATGTGTATTGTTTTCTTAATTTCTTTTTTGATTTTTCATTTTTAGTGTATAGAAATGCAGTGTATTTTTGAGTGTTGATTTTGTAACCTGCAAATTTGCTGAATTTATTTATTAGTTCTAACAGCTTTTTTGGTGGAGTCTATGGGGTTTTCTATATTTAAGCTCATGCCATCTGCAAACAGACAGTTCTACTTACTCCTTTCCTATTTGGATGCCTTCTATTTCTTTTTGTTGCCTAACGGTTCTGGCTAGGACTTTGAGTACTGTGGTCAGTATATGTGAAAAGAGTGGGTATCTTTGTCTTGTTCTTGATCTTAGAGGAAAAGCTTTTAGCTTTTCATCGTTGAGTATGATGTCAGCTGTGTGCTTGTCATACATGGCCTTTATTATGTTGAGGTACATTCCTTCTATATCTAATTTGTTGAGAATTTTTATCAAGAAAGGATGTTGAATTTTGTCAAATGCCTTATCTGCATCCATTGAGACAATCATATGATTTTTTCCTTCATTTTGTTAATGTGGTTTATCACATTTATTGATTTGTGTATGTTAAACTATCCTTGCATCCCTAGAATAAATCCCACTTGATCAGGGTATATGATCCTTTTAATGTACTGTTGAGTTTGGTTTGCTAATATTTTGTTGAGGATTTTTGCATCTATGTTCATGAAAAATATTGGCCTGTAATTTTCTTTTCTTGTAGCGTCACATGAGTTTTTATTAGGAGGGATTCTGGAGGAGTCAGAGTGAATCAGAGGCAATGTGATAATGGAAGCAGAGATAGGGTGATGTACTTTTAAGATGGAAGAAGAAGTCAGAAGCCAAGAAATACTGGCAGTCACTAGAAGGCTGGAAGAGGAATGAAAATGGATTCCTCCCTGGAGCCTCCAGAAGGAACCAACCTTGCCAGCCCCTTGACTTAAGCCCGGTGAAACTGATTTTGGACTTCTTCCAGAAGTGAAAGAGAATAAGTTTGTATTGTTTTAAGCCACGAAATTTGTGGTAATTTGTTACAACAGCAACAGAAAACTAATATACTTGCTTGCTCCCCTACAGATTTTATCTGTTAAAAAAAACTACTTGCATTCAAATTGTCCTCTCACTGTTTCCTTCTGTGAGAGTACAAACTATGATACTCACCATCTTTGCTCTACTTCCCATCTCTTCTCACCACTCCATTCCTAGACATCATTGTCTTTTCTTGGACAGTTGTTGGAGTCTCTACCAGCAACTATTGAAAAATTTTTTGCAACTATTAAAATATTAAACCCACTACCAGTACACAGCCATATTTATTGATTTAACTATAAGTTATGCTTTTAGCATTCTCTTCTCTTGGTGTCCTTATTCCTGTAGACCTATACTATTTTATTGCTATGATAGTGTAAAAGGAAATTCTTGTTCAAATGAAGTTAGGTCGCTCCTGGAATTTCAAAGTGATTTAACATCATTAATTTCTTTTGAACAAAATTCTTCTTTTTTATTTTCTTAACAATAATTTTGAGGAATTTTAAGACCTTTATTCTTGGAGTACATTTATTATACTGTATTTATGAAGGCAAGGAAGTGAACACCTACTGTATTTATTGGAGATTACTTATAGAGACAGAATCAATTATAGCCTGCTTAAGTGGAAACAGAATATTAAGAGGTATTACATGGCAATATCATTGAAAGGGCTGAAGAAACAAACTATGAGCAGCATTACCAGGATTGACTTTCAAAACAAACCACAAAACCAGGTTTCCAGGGCCACTGTTGCTCCTACCACAGTCTGAAAGGTGCTTTTTGAGTGAGCAACTACCACTAAAGTGCTGGCTTGGGAGCCACTGCCTATGCTATGATGGGGAAGCCACTTCTGCTAAATCAGGAAACCACAGCCTCAGCTCCTGGCATTGGAACCAGACCACTTCTGCTATGATCTGCATCCACAAAATGAATTTCTCATACCTGGCTTCTCTTCCTACATAACTTGGTTCCAAATCCAAGTATTGGATGAGTATGCATCTGTTATGTAGAATCTAAATCTCACCCACAATTTTAGTTGTAAGGAAGTCTGGAAAATAGAGCTTGTTGCTTTCAAGTCTCTGTAATCCAGGAAGGCACAGATGGGGGCTGGAACAGAACTGAGCAAGCCAGTCCACAAAACCCACTACTACTATGTGCTAGCAACAATATTGGAATGATAAGAAGAAAAAATGTTCTTCTTAATGTTCCCAGAATAGAGAACTGTATTAGCTTCAATAGCTCATTAATACTCTATTATTAATACTCTATTATTAATAATTAATTAATACTCTATTATTGCTATACTTTTTATGTAGCAATATTGGTTCTCCTTTGCTTATGCCAGTGTTTTGGTAAGCTGTCGTGTGCTCATTTCATAAATAAACTGACTCAGGTCACAGATTCCAACTTCCCTCTCTTATCTTTCCATGTACCAACCATGGTGTTTTGGAGCCGAGGGGTGTTGGATCATAGTTTTTGACTGATGATCTTGAGCCTTCATTCCATAACCAAAGGGGAAAGTTCTTGAATTAATGTAGAAATTATTTTGTTGAATTAGATCCTGGGGCTAAAAATCTTGAATTATGCCCCAATACAATGATTTTTATGGGCTGTTGTTATGCTGTGATGCTTTGAGCATCCAGAATCCATGTTCAGGGGAAAGAAGCAGGTGGTATGATGTGAAAAGACTTCTTGTCGAAGTCCTGTTTTATTGAAACTGAGAAACTTTGATGGAAGATATCACTATTTTTCCTTCTTTATCATTTTACAGTTTGCTTTGCTAAGAGTTCTGGTTCTATTGGATGCTATGAAGGGGAAAAACCAGCAACAACCATTATTCACTTGGCAGAGTTGTTTTACCTTTGCTCTCCATGGAAAAATTGGGAGATATTTGATTAATTTAGCTTTGTGAAAATAGCATTTTACAGGTAAATGGTTGGGGTGCCTGGGTGGCTCAGCTGGTTGAGCATATGACTCTTGATTTCGGCTTTCATCATGATCTCAGAATTGTGAGATTGAGCCCTGCATCAGGCTCCACACTGGTCATGGAGCCTGCTTGAGATTCTCCCTCTCCCTCTGCCCTCTCCACCCTCTCTCCCTCTCTAAAAAAAAAATAAAGGTAGGTGGTCGTGTGCTTTTATAACTTTACCCCTGAGTTTTCATGTATACATCTTCAAGGATTTTTGGATTGCAGCAAGGAACTAAAACATAACTTTGGGAAGATGGTTTATCCATCAGATGGTTTTGAAAATAAATGCTCAGTGAAGTGCGAATTGTGAAACTGGGCTCTTTGAAACAGTTCTAAGAGCAAAATGTTTCTTTTCAGAGCATATCATCAAAGTTTGTATATTGCAGTAATTTGAATAATGATAGGGAATCTTGGGAAACCAGCAGCAAAATATAAAATAACAAACATCTGGAAAGTTGGCACGCGTGACTTGGAAGGATACCGTGTGGAGTGACAGGTGTGCAGTGTAAATGCTAGGGGATCAGATGGGAGCAGTTATTGTAGGTAGTAGGACTAAAGGCTGCAAAATGAGAGATTGAAGTTCCTCTCTTTATTTGTTCCCAAAACAGATGACCAGGAAACTAGCCATTAATTTACGCATGTATTATATATTATACACATCTTTTTAGGAATATTTTGTATTTTTATTAAGCAAATCTAACACTTGGTATTCTTAATCCTGTATAGGACCTTTTCTTTCCTTTGGATCTGTTTGGCCCCAAATAAATTTATGAACATTTTAATGAAACTGATATTATTTCTCATCTGAAATGGTTATATAAAAAACCTCTACCATTGATTTCAAACTTTGCTATCAGTTATAAATTGTCCACAGCCTTCACTTAAAATCAGCCTTCACTTCAGTTAAGCTTTTTTCTTTATTCCCTTAGGACAGTGTTTCTCAAAGTATGGTCCCCAGACTAGCAACATTAGCATCACCTAGGGACTTGTTAGAAACGCAGACTCTTGGGCCTGACTGAAGATCCACAGAAGCATAAGCTTTGGTGGTGGTCAGTGCTTTGTGTTTAAACAAGGCCTCCAGGTGATCCTTATGTGAGAACCAAGGGTGAGAACCACTGCTAGTCTAGGGTCAGAGATATTAGAGAGAGTAGGCTGTGGTCTTATTGACTTAAACTTTTGACAAAATTGTGTTTCTTTCCATTTCAGAGGGCAGTCTTCTGTGCGGTTAATTTATATTGGAAGACAGTGCTACTGGAACTAAATGTTGCTAAGGTCATCTACTTTGATGATAGGGAAAAGGATGAGGAGGCTATGTTTGAAAACTTATGTTACTCATTAGCAACTCTAGCCAAAGACGATAAAAGGTGACCTCTTGAAACAAAGAAAGGTCTGGTTGGAGTTGGGAAGATGGCTAACCTAATCTAGAAGAAATGGATTTGTCACCTGGCATTGATTTCTCCATAAAGAATTTCTGTAATATCTCAGTGTTTGCACAGGGCACAGAGCAGAGTTGGACTTTCAGGAGCCCTTGATATGCATTATTCATGTCATGGTAGTGATCCCCAAACCAAAAGAGCTCAAGCATGATGCTGTCATCAAGGACTCAATGGATCCTTCCTCTTCTGAGGTCCTCCTTGGGAGGCCTGGCTTTGTGGATGCTGCTTTCCAGTTTAAACCTGGACTGAGAAGAATTTAAGAGGGTGTAAATTGTTCACTGCTACCGAAAGTCCAGAGGCAATCCAAATGCCATACCATTCTCCTGACATGCACTAGCTGACGCTTAAATGAAAAATTTTTTCCTTTAGTTTATGGATGGATAGGTATTCATTGTGACTAAATTATGGTACCTAATGATGGGAAGGTATTATCGGTTAAATTGTGCTCCCCCAAAAGATATGTAGAAGTCCTAACCCCCAGCACCTCAGAATGTGACCTTGTTTGGAAATAAGGTGATTGCAGACATAATTAGTTAGGAGTAGTGTGGGCTCTTAAGCCACTATTATTGGTGTCCTCATAAGAAGAGGAGAAGACAGAGAGGGGTGCCTGGGTGGCTCAGTAGGTTAAGCATCTGCCTTCAGCTCAGGTCATGATCTCAGGGTCCTAGGATTGAGCCCCACATTGGGCTCTTTGCTCAGTGGGGAGTCTGCTTCTCCATCTCCCTCTGCCTGCTGCTCCTCCTACTTGTTCTTTTTCTCTCTGTGAAATAAATAAATAAAATCTTAAAAAAAAAAAAAGACGACATAGAGACAGAGATACACAGGGAGAACACCATAAGACAACAGAGGCAGAGATTAGAGTGATATATCTATAGATATATAAGCTTATATATAAAAATTCCTTAGCTTATAAGCTAAGGAATGCTGAGGATTTCTGGGAACCACCAGAAGCTAGAAGAAGCAAGGAAAAATTCTTTTGTAGAGACTTCAGAGGGAGCATAGCCCTACCAATATCTTGATTTCAGAATTCTAGCCTCCAGAATTGTGAGAGAATAAATTACTGTTTTTTTTTAAAGATGTTATTTATTTATTTGACAGAAAGAGAGGGACCCAGGACCCTGAGATCATGACCTGAGCCAAAAGCAGATGCTTAACTACTAAGCTACCCAGGTGCCCCAAATTTCTGTTGTTTTAAGCCACCTAGTTTATGGTATTTTGTTACTTCTACTGATAGAGAAGGCAAATGAGGTAGTTCAGCTCACCTCAATATGTTTAAGAGAGCACATGTGAGTAAACAGATTATTCTAGAAATGTTGGGGAATTTGGTAGTCTAATTAACTGACTAGAGCACTAACCAGCTTACTCAGTACTTAATTTTACCAACAGTGTTACATGTATTAATCTTCTAGGTTGTCAGTTGTAATTATAATGATGTAACTGTAATCTAACTAAAAAAAGCCACATGGCCACCAAATTACCTGTACATTCTATAATATTAACATGTTCTTAAAGTTTTTTTTTATTTGAGAGAAGGAGAGAGTACAAGTAGGGAAGGGTCAGGGAGAGGGACAAGTAGACTCCTCGCTGAGCATGGAGGCCAACATGGCCCAATCTCATGACCTTGAGGTCATGACCTGAGCTGAAATCAAGAGTCAGATGCTTAAGCAACTGAGCCACCCAGGTGCCCTTTCTATTTAATATAAAAGTTAAAGGACTTTGAAAAATCTGCAGATCATAGACTTACATTGAACTGAACCAGATCCTAAGAGGTAGGAAATAATGTGATACAGTGCAAACTAAAACTACATTGCTTTTACTCTTTGATAATTCATAAGGCCCTTTTAGATGTTACAGATATTAGATATAGCAAGTATATGCTCATTATCAAACTAGTTATGGTTTTTGAGTCTTTTTTTTTTTTTTTTAAGATTTTATTTATTTATTTGACAGAGAGAGACAGCCAGCGAGAGAGGGAACACAAGCAGGGGGAGTGGGAGAGGAAGAAGCAGGCTCCCAGCAGAGCAGGGAGCCTGATGTGGGGCTTGATCCCAGACCCTGGGATCACGCCCTAAGCCGAAGGCAGACGCTTAACGACTGAGCCACCCAGGCGCCCCTGGTTGTTGAGTCTTGAGTCTTGTAGATTAATTCAGTTTATGCATTTCTTCTTTTCCCCCTTTTTTTTTTTTTTT
>NW_024423319.1:112325897-112333245 GCF_017311325.1 Ursus maritimus
TTTTTTTTTTTTTTTGGTAGTCAAAACCAGTTCTAGTTATTTGAACTTTCTGGCTATTTAGAACCTGGCTAGTGAGGGCACATTGCTATATGACATGAGAGTCCAGTGGTAAAGCTTTCTGATGAGACAATCCATGCATCATGATGGAAGAGAGGACAACAAGGTTACCACAGCCGTTGGCCCTAGAAGAGAGAACCTGTGTAATGATGTATTCGGCAGCCTTGTGATTTCTCTTGGGCTCTCTCAGTTTTGGACAATCTCACATTTGCTTTTAGGTTCTCAGAGGATTTCCAAAGTCAACAAGGTATACGTAAAGAAAAGATATTTTCTCCTTATGACAGCTAGATAATGTATATAATATTATATGAATCACATAAGGCCTAACATATTCATCGTTTTGGGCATTTAATCGGCACAGCTAGAAAGATGATCTGCATAGTTTCCTGAATGTGATAAAAATGCTGAACTTTAGAGTCACTCTTACAAAAAGGATTCAGTATGTGTCCAGTTTAGGATACTTCTTGTTTTAAGCAAAGTTTGTGTTGATGGGCTGACCAAGAGCTATTATCTCATCAAACATCTGAGAACAAGACTTGGGGAAAACAAAGATGAGTAACTCAGAGACTATATAGTTAGGTAGGGGACATGAACAAGTATAAGGTAAAATATGAAAAAGGAGATTCTAAAGATGCAAAGATACAGTATTATATTACTCTGGATTCAGATGACTCCTTTTAGCCATGGATGTCCTCAGACATAATGGTAATATGGTAATGAATTTTGGGTAAATCTTCTTTTATTAGTTAAATCATTAAGTAGTCAATTCATTAAGACAACTCAAGTTAAACAATCATTTTGGCTGGTTTCTATTGACCAGATTTTAGAATTTTTGAGTGAAGAGACAGTGTCTTATTTTTTTATTTTTCCCATATTGTACAGGACAGGCATGAATGATAGATATTCAATAAATACTTGGCGATTTCATTCCTAATGTAAATCTGACACTAGAAACTATGAGTAATATATTTTTTGTTAATTATTTTTTATGAGCAGGTGATACAAATTTGGCTGTATCTGTCAAACTTTACAGATGTATTTATTCTTTGTCCCAGTAATTCCACCTCTGGACATTGCCCCTATAGATACATATGTACATGAAAGAAAGGCCATGTGTGTAATGTTACTCACTGCAGCATTGTTCACAACCTAATGTCTGCAATAGAGTCCTATTTTATTGGAACACAGCCATGCCCAATCATTTACATATTATTTAAGGCTGGTTTTGTGCCACATGGACAGAACTAAGTGGTTGCTACTGAAACTGTGTGGCTTGCAAAACCTGAAATAGTTACTATCTGACCTTAAAAAAAAAAAAAAAAGTTTACTGACACCACCCCCGCAAGCTCCAAGTGATTCATTTTAACAAAATCTTACATATGCTCGTATAGTACGTGCACATTCAAGTACAAAGTTGTTAAAATATGAAATAGTTAAAAAGAAAACCTAAATCACCAACTTCACTCTTGAGAATATGCAGAGGGGATGGCATTCTCTTTTAGTTTGAGAATCCTTCCCCTCAAGAGAGAAAAGACAGAAAGTGAGGTTGCTTTATCATTATTTGACAAGGATTCTTTGGGTGTATACTGTGGGGAAGGTACTCCTGGGACTGCAGGATGCAGAGACGAGTAAAGCATGATTTTTCTTCTTTAGAGCTCACAATGTAGCAAGGGAGTCAGACTTGTTAAATAATTATGATACAAAATGATGAGTGCTGTGAGAAAGAGAAGGAAAAAATGCTATGGGAACAACAGCAGCAGCAGAAAATGTGTGAATCTGCCCAAAGCCTTTTTTTTTTTTTTTAAAGATTTTATTTATTTATGTGACAGACAGCCAGCGAGAGAGGGAACACAGCAGGGGAGAGGGAGAGGAAGAAGCAGGCTCCCAGCCCAGGAGCCTGATGTGGGACTCGATCCCGGAACGCCAGGATCACGCCCTGAGCCGAAGGCAGACGTTTAACGACTGCGCTACCCAGGCGCCCCTCAAAGCCTTTTTTTTTTTTTAATCATGCACTGTAACTGAAAAAGGATATTCACAAAAGGGAGTCATGTTGAAATAAAAATTGTCAATGAGACAGGTTTTACTCTTTCTGAGCAAACAAAGATGGTGAAAGAATATTTGTCTAATTTAAAACCTAAACAAAATGTTTAGGCCTGAGAATACTACTGTATCTTGTCTTTTGTGGGGGGGGGTGTCTAACTTTACACAGCTAGATTTGTTTTCTGAATGCTGACCTATTTAAACTTTTACAGTGGCTCATTTGGTGCTTCGTGAAAATAAAATCTGCATCTTACTGTCATAGGCATTTTTCACAGAAGCAAAACTTATTTTCCTTTTGGTTTACCATAGGTTTAACGAATAATAGAAGCATACCAGTCTGTAAGTGTGTTTAAAAATGAAGAGAGTATTCATCCATGTGAATGGAGGGAGATGAAAAACCATCAGCTTCACTTTTAGCGTGCTGAGTTTTCATTTTCATTTTGAAGTAGTTCCCACTATTTGTTTTGGAGGCTGTTATATTTGAGGTTTCTTTAGTATGCTTCAGATACGAAACAAAATGCAAAGATAAATGACAGAATGGTTGATATGTAAAGTAGCAAATTTGGGTTAACATTGCATTTCCTTGGTGGCTTCCTTTAGCTCCTACAGACCAATTCTCTACCCTTTCTATTCTCCTTTATGGATAGAAAGGTTGACTTGCAAGGATTCCATGAATGTGCTTCATGTTTCCTGGCTTCTGGTTGAGTTCAACCAATGGGAAACCCTGGCAGTTTGCAGAAAGGGAAGGGAGTGAAGTTCAGGGTGTTTATTTCCTTGTTTCTTCCTGTAGGATCATCATAAGCAACAGCCCTTGGCCGAAGGAAGGACACGTAGCCAATTTTACTCAATTCTCACTGTCTACAGGTTCCAGTAACTGCCTTCCCCTTAGCACTTCTATGCTTTGTTGTTACTAACCTTGAGGTACTTCGCCATTCCCAGTGATTTCCCTATTGCTTCCCTATATATGTCAATAGTATCTTTATAAAACTCTCCTCAAATTAGTCCAGCTGACTGTGCCATGCCAGGGAATTGAGGAATTCAGTATGTTCCTGTAAGGTGGTTTTGCCAATGAAAATCTTAAACGCGTAGAAGAACTTACTATTAAAAGAACACGGAGATGGCTCTTTTTATAAAGGGAAAATTTTTATAAATCTAAATGGGCATCGATTAATTAATTTTTTAAAAATCTAATTTATACATTAGGTTTATATAGAATGATGCTTTTTTTTTCATGCAGGTTCAAGTTCAGGATTTCTGATGCCATTCAGAATGCATCTCATTCCTCTTTCTCAAGAAAATCATCGAAGATATCTACTATTTTGTCCCCCTGAGTTTCCTCTTTATTGTGATAAGCCATGCCCCACTCAAATCCAACAAATACTCCACAGAGGACATAATTTTAAATTTGTTCACTGTTCTGATTTATCTCCATTGAATAAGCTTTGTTGGAAGCATCCAGATTGCCTGACTCAGATGTAGTCTACTGGAAAATTATAGGCAAAAGTAAAAATTTTAATCAAATTCACTAGCATCCGTAGAACACTAAGATAGAATCAAATTCCCATAAGGTGCTTGAGGAGTCCTGTGGAAAAAACATGAGTCTACACTGTAAACTGAAGGTGGCCAGCTGTGGTCCGACTAGGGCAGAAAAACTTCAGTCCAACCAGCCACACTTGTAGGACTGCATTTATTTCCCCATTCTGCTGCCCCCTCCCCGCAGCTATAGCACATTATTGAGTTATATTAATCCTCTGGTCAACCAGAAACCTTCAAGTCTTTTTCAAACATGGAATTGTTAAGCTAAATTTCCCCTATCCTGTATTCGTGTGGCCATTAGGTTTTTTTTTAACAGAAGGGTACTCTGTGACCTTTGCCCCTGCTTCACTGCTTATAGGCTGGGCAGTCTCACCTTGAACCTCATGTTAGGATGAAGACTAAGAAACCGTAATAAAGAAATCCTTCATACAGTGGCTTATATATCATATAATAGCTATGACGTGAGCAATTCGGGTCATCAGAGAAGCTTTGCTCCATTTAGTCATCCAGGGACTCAGGTCCCTTCCATCTTGTAGCACAGCCATTCTCCTAGAACATTATTTTCATTTGCTCCTTGATGCTGGACCACTGTCAAGTCTATTCTAGTTCTAGCCAGTGAGAAAAGGAAGGAGAGTATATAAGAGGCACCTCAATATCTTAACAGACCTGGAAGTAGGATTCACCAAGTGTGCCATCATTTAATGAGTCAAAACTTAGTCACATGACCACAGCTAACTGCACGGAGGCTGGCAAATACACAGACTTTGGTGGTCAACTATCAGTTTCCACTGCTAACCACATCATCTTAGACACTTTCTATCATTCGTTTATTCATTTGCCCATTCTTAGTATCAGGCACTGAGATACATGCTGGAGGAATGCATAAGTTCAGGAGACAGGGACCATACAATGAAACAACTGAAAAATCTAGTCTGTTGAAGCTTCTTTGGATCTGAATTATGCTACCTAATGTATTACTTAACATAACCCAGCTTCCTGTTATTTTTGTGTGTGGTCAGTATATCACCAATATTCTCTTCCAAATCCATGATCAACATGTTAAATGGTCAGAGGTGAGAATAGAATCTTTTGGCAGCCACTAGGAACTTCCCCCTAGGTTGACTTCACTCAGCAATGAGTTGCTATGAGGTAAGGATATTCAACCATTAAAATCCATCCAAAGGGGCGCCTGAGTGGCTCAGTCAGTTGAGCATTTGCCTTCAGCTCAGGGCGTGATCCCAGGGTCCTGGGATTGAGCCCCACATCGGGCTCCCTGCTCAGTGGGAGCTTGCTTCTCCCTCTCCCGCTGCACCTGCCTGTGCTGTCTGTCAAATAAATAAATAAAATCTTTTAAAAAAATAAAATCCATCCAAATCTCATTCAGCTTGTCCTCGATATCTTGACGGACTCTGTCAGTGACCTGGTCTTCAGATTCTCTTTGACTACCACATTCCCTGATCTACTATTCAAATGTCTCCATCAGAAATGAGATTCAAATGTCCAGGTGTTACTGATCCTGAGAGAATCTTCCCCCTCATAAGTACCACGTCAGCCTGCTCATAAATAGTTCTTTCAATAAACTGCTCTAGAATCTTGCTACGCAAATTGCTCATTAGCTTATAGGTACAGAATTCTTCGCCCTTTAAAAATTAAGACCACTTGGTTTGTTCATGCTTTTACCATCTCTCACATATTTCATGATTCTTCAGAGTTGTTAAATACAATCTCATGTCCAGGTTTTTCCACAGTCCTGGGATATAACTGGTTCAAGCTAAAAAACCCGTTCTTCTATTTAAGTCTTCTCACCCATCTTTATCTCTGACTCACTTTTAACATTCTCCAGTCCAAAGATCATTCTTCTTAATAGAGAAGAATGAGAAAATGGCTTTGGGTTGGGTAGGGTCACCTTCTCTATCATATATTAACATGACATTATCTGCCCTGAGTAATATCTTTTTTTCCTTCTTGTCTATTTCTACTAGACATTTAAAAAATGCGAGCTCCTGCCTTCTCTGTCCTGTCTTAGCTAAGTTCACTACATTTGATACTGCCTTTCTTAAGCTTGAGATGTTAGTAGAGCTTATCTACTCTCCCAAATCAAAGATACTCAAAAAACCTCTTACCCTTTGTCCCTCATATCCCCACTCAGTAATTTATCCTGTTTTTCTCCCATCTTGGAGTGGTCCAATCTCCTGGGTTCATATTTTCTCAGTGTTCCCCTGGCTCTTTGCTCTCTTCCATGGTCAAATTTTTTTTCAAAGGTTTTATTTATTTGACAGAGAGAACATGGGTGCACAAGCAGGGGGAGCAGCAGAGAGAGAGGGAGAAGCTCCCTGCTCAGCAGAGAGCCTGAAGCGGGGCTCAATCCCAGGACCCTGGGATCATGACCTGAGCCGAAGGCAGACGTTTAACCGACTGAACCACCCAGGGCCCCTGTGGCCAAATTTTTGAGAGTCGGGGCTAAACTATGCATGATGCGCGCGTGTGTGTGTGTGTGTGTGTGTGTGAGAGAGAGAGAGAGAGAGAGAGAGTCTGTCCCTTACTCGTTTAGTTATTTCCCCTTTGACACTGAAATATCCATAAAGGCAGATATTGTCTTATTCACCACCGTATCCACAGCATCTAGCACAGTACATGATGTTAACATGCTCCATAAATGGCTATCAAATAAATGACCACTTCCTCATGCCAAGGACTTGTAAGCAGCATTTGCTTGATGCAAGCCCTTAGATGACTCATGATCAAACTAAGTAACAAACAGGTAACATGTTTCCATGACTTACTAAAAAGATAGTGCCTGCAGAAGATGGTCTCTTTTTTCCCCAAATATTAAGAATAGACAAAATAGGGGCGCCTGGGTGGCGCAGTCGTTAAGCGTCTGCCTTCGGCTCAAGGCATGATCCCAGCGTTCTGGGATCGAGCCCCACATCAGGCTCCTCCGCTAGGAGCCTGCTTCTTCCTCTCCCACTCCCCCTGCTTGTGTTCCCTCTCTCACTGGCTGTCTCTCTCTGTCAAATAAATAAATAAATAAATAAAATCTTAAAAAAAAAAGAATAGACAAAATAGAAAAGTAAGACAAGGTATTTTGGTCTTCAGCAATCCCCTAGCATTTCATTTCTCTTTCCACCATGAGCATCCCTTTTCACTTAGCGATTTCATGAATTTTTCCTTTTCTTAACTAGAACAGACATTAGAGTAAAATATTTATCAAGTGCTTGATATTTGTTATTCCCAGTACTAAGACTCTCACTTACATCTGTTCATGTATCCATGACAACATCTCCATGAAGTAGGCATGATTATTCCCATTTTGCAAATGAGAAAGTGAGGCACAGAAGTTTAGTATCACTGTCAAGTTTCTGGTTCATAGCAAGTGCTCAATAAGTAGTAGCTATTATTATTAGTAGTAGTAGTAGAGTCTTATTGTAGAAGTGCCCCAAGGGAGGTATGAAGAAAATGCTTTTGTAGTTCAGTGAAGGATATGGTGATGAACTGCCATGTGCAGTCATTGTGCCAGAGATTGGGGAAGGTAATGAGAAAATGAGCAAGACAGTTTCATTCTCAGAGGTGTGTGTGTGTGTGTGTGTGTGTGTGTGTGTGTGTGTGTGTTTGCAGAAGAAGTAAGGCAAAATGTTCTAAAAATTATCATGGGGCACAAAGGAATCACAGAGGAAGGAAGATGATTACCAACACCATAAGGAGATAGCATCTGAAA
>NW_024423319.1:112333255-112347154 GCF_017311325.1 Ursus maritimus
GAGCTGGTGAATAGAGTTAGAATTTCCTAAGCATATAAAGGCAGAGAGGTGGGTGGGAGAATGCAGGGCACAGCGGGGGAATGGTGGACTATCTGGTGGCTGTGCTTTCCTGTTCCATCATTTGATTATAGTTTTAAGCTCTGGTCCCTCCCAGGTTTTGGCCTGTTAAGATACTGTCCGCCCTTACACTATGTAGGGCCTTCTTCACTTATTCTCACGTTACTGTCATTTTGATCCATTTGCCCTAATCTGAACTCCCAATTGCACAGTCTTGTTTTACAGAACAAATCCTGCCTGTGGTCTTTTGGACTTTCTGTTCTTAACATGGTGTCTGCTGTTTCTCCAGAACTTGGCTCAACACTAACTCCTGCCTTGAGTCAGCAGGAACCTCTACTCTAATTCTCATTCTTAGTTACTTAACCCCTTCTTGCCTTTCTTGGCCCACCTCTTAGGCCCTCCTCCTCACACATACAGTCTATTTTAGAATAGACCAATTTTACCTCTGTTTCAGATTTTGACATGATTTGAAGACAGTTCTCTCACTCTCCCTGATTTTCTAAGCCAAAGATCTTCACAGTCATTGGTTTCCCCATGACATGATTTGTGGCTATGTTATTATTTGCTTCATTGTCTTTTGGATGACTCTAGTTTCCACCCTCTACCCCAGAAACCTGAAGCTTACAACTGAGATGGAGAGTTAAAATCCCCATGTATGAGTCATTTAACTAACTCTATCAAAAAACAACAAACAAAACAGAACAAATGAGAGCAACCTAAAAATTAATGGCGTTTTGAGAAGGCCAAAATCAATATTTCAAAAAGGGCAAAGAATATATCCTAACCATCTTTGGATGCCTATTTATTGGCATGGTGACTTGAAATTTGGGGGATCATATTAAAGAAGTAGTATTTCTTAGGAAACACGTGAGTTATTACAAAGGGATTATGGAAGGTGTCATGAATATTTAATGAGCATAACATATTGCTTTTTAATGGAAATCTTTGGTTACTTTTGGTTTTTATTTTATTCTATTTTTAGTTTTTATTTTTTAAAAAGATTATTTTATTATTTTTTTAAAAAGATCTAATATTGACATTATTATTCAACAGTACACTTCTCCCTATTTAAAACACTGTGAATATTCTCAATTTATCCTAGTATATATCTCTCTTAAAGCTGCAGTTAGGACCCAGAATATCACCAAAACACTTCAGAGACATTTCTTTTTTCAGTCTTACAGAACTGAGCTATTCTTTTATTCTCCGCACACAACCTCCAACATGGCTTTCCTGGTGTTGAAGGCCGATCACAGACCAGCAGCAGTGACTTCATGCTGATCCTCCAAGCCAGCAGCTGTAAGTCAGCTTGGGCTGCCATAACAAAATACCACAAACTGGGTGGCTTCAACAACAGAAATTTCTTTTCTCATAGTTCTAGAGGCTGGGAAGTCTAAGATCAATGTGCTGGCCATTTCATTTCCTGGTGAGACTGCTTCCTAGCTTGTAGATGGCTTCCTTCTCACTGTGCCTTTGCATGGCAGACAGAGAGACCAGCTCTCTAGTGTCTCCTCTTATTGAATCAGTGCACCAGTCTTGTGACCTCATTTAACCTTAATGACTTCCTTATGCAAATATAGCCACCCTGGGGGGTTAGGACTTCAACACAGTCCAGTATATAGCACAGCGCACAGCTAAGATCTGTACTGAAGGACTAAGTTGATTTCGTTTGTTTGGTTTTTAAGATTATCGTGGACCAATACTATTGCACAAATCCAATAGAAACAAATCCCTAGAATAATGAAATAGGGGAAAAAAACTAAAGACATGCGGGGCGCCTGGGTAGTTCAGTCGTTAAGCGTCTGCCTTCAGTTCAGGGCCTGATCCCAGGATCCTGGGATCGAGCCCCACTTCGGGCTCCTCTGCCGGGAGCCTGCTTCTTCCTCTCCCACTCCCCCTGCTTGTGTTCCCTCTCTCACTGGCTGTCTCTCTCTCTGTCAAATAAATAAATAAAATCTTAAAAAAACAAAACAAAACTAAAGACATGCAAGATACAGGACCTGATTTATTTTATTTTTGAAACTTTATTTTATTTAATTTTTTATTTTTTATTATTAGATTTTTACTAGATTTTTTATTAGGTTCAATAAACAAAAATTTTCTGTACATTTTTAAAAAATACTTTTTATTGTGGTAAAATATATATAACATAAAATTTACCATTTTAGCCATTTTGGGCATGGTCATTGGCATTTCTTCTTCTCCTCACCAATGGTAACCACCATTCTACTTTCTGTCTCTATAAATTTACCTATTCTAGGTACCTCATATAAGTGAAATTATACAATATTTGTCCTTTTGTGTCTGGCTTATTTTACTTAGCATGTTTTAAAGGTTCATTTATATTGTAGTTTTTAATGATCTTCTAAGGCTCTTTCTCCCAATCTCTCTATTTACTTGCTGGGAGTGTTAACGTACAGTTTGTGTACCATCATCAGTCCACAGATGCTTTGAAACCACACTTTGTATCCCACTACTCTAAGCTGCTATGTAACCAGACATAGACCCCGTATACATACTTTACTAGACATTATCCCCCAAGTAAAACCAGGGAAGGACTGGATAACACCAAGGAAAAAAAGAGTCATTTGTTTAGTAGGTAAGACCATCTACATCAGAGATATTTTCAGTGGGAAGAAAAAAAAGAATTTTCTCTCTTTTCCTTTATGTATGTATGGCATCTCGCACGCTGCCAATAAGGTAAAGTGATGATCAGATTAGATAAGTAGTACTAATTCAAATAACCAAAATTTCAGCACACTGAAAGCATAAATCTTCTTTTTTTTAAAGATTTTATTTATTTATTTATTTGACAGAGAGAGAGAGAGAGAGAGCACAAGCAGGGGGAGGGGCAGAGGGGGAGGGAAAAGCAGGCTCCCTGCCAAACAGGGAGGCTGACATGGGGCTTGATCCCACGACCTGAGCCGAAGGCAGACACTTAACTGACTGAGCCACCCAAGTGCCCAGAAAGCATAAATCTTCTGATCACAGACAGTCACACATTTTTTTCTCTTTAGAACCAAGCCTCCAAGCTGCTACCTATTAGTATGAGTTCCATTATTAAATGGTCTAAATCCAAAACCATATTCCATATTCAGCCTTCTAAGCAACTTTGAGAATTATTACCAGACAGTTCAAGATGATAACCTCAACATACATCTATCTCCTCTTCTTCCTAACAGACCCCCACTCCTTTAGGATGTCCAACTTCCAACCATGTCCAGTTGACAACAAATCTCTCCACCTCTCCCCCTTGCTGTCCTCAAAATTACACTCGCTTCTGCCTGCCCCATCACCTTACCTCACATGAGCACCTTACCTCACATGAAATTTTCTGGCCTGCAAGAAGTCCGTGAGGCAAGGAAATACTAGGACTTATTTGAAATAAAGGAAATGGATAATATGAAGAGAATAAATAAAATTTCATGCTATAATAAATCATCTTGCCATATTGTCCCTCAATCCTGACTTAGATCTGGGCAAGGGGACTAAGGAGGGGGTCAAAGATGTGCTCACTCAGAGCCTGTGCCTCCCTGTTCTAGATCATACTTTGGAGACCCCCAGATCTTGGAATTCCCTGCCCAAAAGGCCTCAAGCCTGCTCCCAGGACCTGGGCAAACATCTTCCCTAAGATTTGCCAGCTAGTGTGCACTCTGTTAGGCTATAGAGGTAGCCAAAGAATTGCTCTGTGTTGTGAAGGGGTGGGTGGAGCCTCAGTATGTGGAGTGGGGTATTCATATGTATGCATGGGAGTCTTCTAACGGTGTGGGACAGATGCTAAAATAGGAAGAGAAAAGGGGCAAGCCTCTATGCTGCCACAATGTGATATGGACCCCAAGGAGTCCAAGAATCCTACATTTAAACCTGGCTTTCCACTCATGAAGAAGGTATATCTGTCAAGGTAGTGGGAGAGAACATATTTTATTTAACAGTTTGTTAGCTTAACTGACAACTTTGAAATATTCAGACATACGGCATATAAGCATCTGTTGTACTCTTGCTTCAGGGCCCACAAACATTACCAGGACCCTGTCTCTCATACTATGCTCATCCTGACAATCACACTTCATTTTCTGTGTTCTCCTTGTTTTCTCCAGCATGACAAACACTGTACATTGAGGGTGCACAGTACAAGTTCTATGTTCTAAAGTTTATTGAAATATATTTGACCTCTTTGCAGCTATGCTATCAATTTGAATTGAGTTAGGGCATTTATTTCTATTCTATTATTTCTATCTTTCTACTTTCAAGTTAGGCATTTGTTGACATTCTAAATAAACTTTATCTTTTGAATATGTAAAACTTTGATGTGTTTGGAAGTATGAACTATGTGAAAAGGTTAACTCAGATAAGTCTTGCTTCCTCCCTCCATTCTTTTCCCCTCCACCTCCCACTCCTTGGAGGCAACCATTTTAATAAGTTGTTTATTTATCCTTCCAGCATTTCTTCCTGCAAATAGAAGCAAATATACAGATGTACTCTCATCTTCCACCCCTGAATTGCACAAAACATAGCTTGCTACATATGAGGTTCTGCGTCTTGCACTTTGCACTGAACAAAATAGCCCAGAGACCACACCATATCAGTATCTTTCTCGGTCCATTTTTATGGCTGTATGGAACGCCATGGTATGAAATACGGTAGTTTAACTTGTCCTATATCATGCATGTTTGGGTTCTTTCAAATCTTTTGCTATTATAAATAATATGTTGCAATCAATAACCCTGTGCTTCTGTCATTACATAAATGTTAAGAAATATCTTTTAGATAGACACCAAGAAGAGGGGTTCCCAGGTCAAAGAATAAATGCATCTGTGATTTTATCAGACATTACAAAACTCCCTTCCGTACAAGTTATAGTTTGACTTCCCACCAGCAATGTTTTATGAGGGTTTGTTTCCTCTCAGCCTTGCCTACAGCATGTGCTGTCAAACTGAAATATTTGTTCATTTGAAATATGTAGGTGAGAAATAGTCACTTGATGTATTTTAATCTGCGTTTCTGCTATTATTGGTGAGCTTGGTCATCTATTTACATGTCTTTTGCTATGCTGCTCATTTTTCTATTTTGCTCTTGGGCTTTTTCATAGAGATTTTAAGAAGGATATTGTTTTGGGGCGCCTGGGTGGCACAGCGGTTGAGCGTCTGCCTTCGGCTCAGGGCGTGATCCCGGCATTATGGTATCGAGCCCCACATCAGGCTCCTCTGCTATGAGCCTGCTTCTTCCTCTCCCAGTCCCCCTGCTTGTGTTCCCTCTCTCGCTGGCTGTCTCTATCTCTGTCAAATAAATAAAATAAAATCTTAAAAAAAAAAGAAGGATATTGTTTTTTATTTTGTGATTTAAGTTACAAAAGCTTTTCCCAGTTTGTCATTTGTCCTGTGCCTTTTCTTATATTTTTAGCCAGGCAAAACATTGTGTTTGTTTTGGTTTTTAAGATTTATTTATTTATTTGAGGGGGGTGTGGGGGCAGAGGAAGAGGGAGAGAGAATCCCAAGCAGACTCCTCACTGAGCATGGAGCCCAACACAGGGCTTGATTTCACCACTCTGACATCACAACCTGAGCTGAAACCAAGAGTTGGACACCCAACCAACTGCACCACCCAGGCGCCCGTGGTGTTTGTGTTTGTTTTTTTTTAATGTAGTCTAATATGTAAACTAATCTTTTCTTTTGTGGCTTTTAGATTTTCAGTTATAATTAGAAAGTCTTTCATCACTCCCAAGTTATAAAGGAAATCACCCATGATTTCTTTTATTGTTTCTTTCAAAATATTTTTTAGATCTTTCATCCATTTGGAGGAATTTTGCATTTGTACCATTGTCATCAGTCTTGGGAACTGTTGATTGTGGTTGCCCATACTTTGCTTATTAGGCTTTCTGTTTTGAGTGTTAATCTGTATGCTTATGGACTTAGCTGTCCTGAGGAGGCTTCCCACTTCCATTAGTCACCTGCAATTAGTTTTGTCCATTAATTGTCCTAAAGACTCCTCATGAATATTCATTTGCCATACATATGAGCGCCATCCTTTCTCCCAGAGATCCCACGGGATTCAGTTTTTCCTGGAACAACACGTATATAAGAGGCTTGATAGCTACCTTTTTCATCACATGCACAGGGCAACTGAAAATCTTGTACTTCCAAGGTGAGGTTTTTAGGTTTTTGGTGTTAATCCTACTGCATATGGATCTTTTTGGCGGCTGAGAAGTTTTGGGATATCTTGGAGGGCAGGAGGTGGTGAGGAAAGGTAACACTGAAAAATAAGATGGGGAAGGGCGCCTGATGGTGAGCTTCAACTTGCCTTCAATTTTCCTGTGGTTCCCCCCTCCAGCTTTCTTCTTGGCCTCACCTTTGTCTTGGTGTTCATTGGATGAGGGTAATTAATCTTCTTCATCATTTGGGCATGTTTTTAAGAATTTTGAAATGCAAGCCTAACTCTTGAAGTTCATATAGCAGGCTTTTCTTTGGGGAAATCTAAATGAGCTCTTTCACTAATGAACAAAGTCTTCAAATGCAGGAAAATAGATGTGTGTTTGCTCCTCGTAAAAGTTCTTTTCATGCTTAATAATGCAGCTGTCAGTCCCTGAGTTAATTTCTCAAAAACATATTGCTAAACCGTTACTTCCTTGTCCATGACTACAATGAAAGTTTTTTACTCATTTATTTATAAGTCGTAAGCCTTGTTTTTGTGCTTTCTGCTCGAAGCAAACTGCCCCATGTAGTCAGTGTAAATGGTCTAAAGCCAAATTTCCTTTACCAACCTCTAAAATTCTGACTATTCTGGGGGCGCCTGCGTGGCTCAGTTAAGCATCTGCCTTTGGCTCAGGATCCTGGGATCAAGCCCCAAGGGGAGTCTGCTTCTCCCTCTCCCTCTCCCTACCCCTCCCCACCTCATGCTCTCTCTCTCTCCAATAAATAAATAAAATTTTGACTATTCTGATGGCTTAATCTGATCTTTTCTTTTAAATGTGAAGACTTGTCATAAAATGGACTAGCTTTTCTTTTACACTGATCTTTTTTATCAGTGTCTTCAGTTGGATCTTTATTTCAATCAAAAATGCATTGACTTTTGAAACTGAGATCACAAACGAGGGGAAGGGGACATTTGTATTGTGCTGCCAGAGGGAAAGCTCTCAAAATGGCACATGATGACCTAGAGTGGGAAAGCATTGCCCCCAAATTTTTATTGATTATAAAACCGCTGTACTATCCCACCAAATGACTCTTGGTTAAAGGTATTAACCTGAAAATAAAGAGCCGCGATGAAAGGCAAACAAATATTTATTTGGGAGTAAAGAATTAAAATTTGGGGAGCACAGAATCAGGTAAAAGCCCAAATAGTGCCTCATTTGTAGGATGCAAGCAAGGGGTTTCTATGAGGAAAAGGGGGGGGGCAATTGCCTGAGTTAAAGAAAAGGACATTTTTTCTATGGGTGATAACAAGCTAAGATACTCTAGGTTATACATTGATTAACTACTGATTCTGTCTTTACAAAGTCCACAACCATCAGTCTGCTGATCAGGGTATTCATTCTCTCGCTGACTTCTTAAGCAATTCCTTAAAACAACTGCCATTTTGCCTACTCCAAAGGTTTTGCCGAGTTCAAACACAGCCAGGTAAGGCAGTTTCTCCACAGTGGTCACTCCAGCTCTATTTTAAAATGGCTCCAATCATGCCAATTTTTCACAAGGGCAATGCTTTCATTGCTGTGAGATGTCCAAACCTTGTTGGCCTGAAAGTCCCTTGAGGGGCAAGCACATGTTTAATTTTGAGTGTGCCTAAAGCCATAATTTGGGGGAATTTATTGTTACATCAACTAAATACTTCAATAATTTTTTACTGTTTTTCATTTCTTATCTTTAAAATTTAATAAAACAAAGGAAGTTTAATGTAAATAACCTTACCACTACAGTTTTAGATATATGTAAAGCACAAAGAAAGAAATAAGCTAAACCCACACATAATGATCTATCTTTATGAGAAGTGGGAAATCCATATAAAATATTGTCCTGCTTTGGGTTGTCCTCCAGAAGCAAACCCTAATCAAGGATTCAAGGGTAAAGAGTTTATTTGGAAGATGAGGCCAGGAAATACCAGTAGTAATGAGAAACAGGAGAAAAGGAAGCCAATAAACGTGTGTTATCAAGCCAGATACCTCTGTGGGCAACTGGAGCTAATGCCTGTGAACTCTGTACAGTAGTGCAGACTATGCCTCAGAGTTGCCCCAACGAAGAGGTGAGGAAATCTGTAGCTGGTGGAGGGCTGCTCTGGGAACATTAACTCTCTGGCACTTCCTGCTTGCTCCACAACTGGATCAAGGATGAGCTTGAGTGTGACTGTGAACAGAATACAGAAGGAGCAGCAGCAATATTTCTTCCTAAGTAAAAATGATGGAAAGTACAAGACAAAAAGTGCCATACTCTTCTGCTACATTACTGGAAGTCTAGAAATCAGTTTTTGCAGAAAGTAATTTATAATGATTAAAGCAGGAGAGAGAGAGAGACCTAAAAACCAAAAACAGGGGCACCAGGGAGGCTCAGTTGGTTGAGCATCTGGCTCTTGGTTTTGGCTGAGATAATGATCTCAGGATCATGGGATGGAGCCTGGCCTTGGACTCCATGCTGAGCACTAAGTCTGCCTGGGACTCTTTCTCCCTCTCCCTCTTCCCCTCTTTGCCTCTAAAAATAAATAAATAGGGACGCCTGGGTGGCTCAGTTGGTTAAGTGGCTGCCTTCGGCTCAGGTCATGATCCCAGGGTCCTGGGATCAAGCCCCGCATTGGGCTCCCTGCTCAGTGGGGAGCCTGCTTCTCCCTCTCCCCTTGCTCCTCGCCCCTACTCATGCTCTCTCTCTCTGTCAAATAAATAAATAAAATCTTAAGAAAACATAATGTCAATGCTAACTGGAAGATGTTAACAAAATCCTAGTCTTTTAGAAGGCTTGTAGCCTTCATTTGAACCAGTGTTCATAGAGATTGAAACAGTGAGCTTTTATTTAGGCTGAATGGAAAACAAAATTATTATTGAAAAATTGGCTGCAATTCTAGGATAAGACATATGCTATTATCTATCACAATGGAAGAAGAGAAGAACTACTTCTATTTTGATCAAAAGAGTCAGGGCACTATGAAGCAATTTAATTAACTCCATACTGTGTGCATTTTATATAAAATTGAATGTGAAAGTTTCTTCTCTTGGAGTCATTTAATAGTGACACATTCAAACTCTAGAGAAGTGAGATCTTGATGGCCCAGGGAAATAAAAACGTGTAGTCCTTAGTCTGTAAGGGTGCCATCAGAGTATGTTTCCTGAATTGGTCCAAGGTTTTGGGGTTCTCTTGATCAGTTTCCCCTTCTAGCCTGATCTTCCCTGTGGCCTGTCACAGCATCCATAAGACATTCTCTACGATCAGGGGTAGGGTCTGTAGACAGGAGATAGAACATTCATTTCATCATTGAATAGCATTCCATTTTATGTGTATATAAATTATGATTTATGTATCCAGTTTACCATCCATGAATATCTGGATTGATTCCTTTATGTATTGTTAATACAAATGTGATTCTATTTATATGATTATAAATGTCTTTTAGTACACATAGAAGAATTTTCCAGGATATATTTCCAGAAATAGAATAAATGGGTGGTGGTACATTATATTTTTAGCAAATAATGTCACAGAGTCTTCTAAAGTGGATGGTTGAAAGACCATTAGTTCTTTTTTTTTTTTTTTAAGATTTTATTTATTTATTTGACAGAGATAGAGACAGCCAGCGAGAGAGGGAACACAGCAGGGGGAGTGGGAGAGGAAGAAGCAGGCTCATAGCGGAGGAGCCTGATGTGGGGCTCGATCCCACAACGCCGGGATCACGCCCTGAGCTGAAGGCAGACACTTAACCGCTGTGCCACCCAGGCGCCCCAAAAGACCATTAGTTCTTGTTATCAACCTGTAAATTATTTTAGGGTTTCTTGTGAATAATAACAGTTTTTCTAAATCCTTAGATCTTTGAGTTGTTTATTTTACCTTCCTGTGCTGGCTAAGGACCTCCGGTACATGTTAAAGAAGTGGTAGTAATGAACCTTCCTGTGCTCTGATAGTAGAGGAAATATTTCCAGTATTTTGCTATTAGTATGATATCTGATGTGGGTTTATTTTTTATAGAGATTGATTATCTGGACAAAGAAGTTTCTTTTTATTCTTATTTGCTAAAAATTTATGTTCTTATTTTTTATAAACCAAAGCTTTATTATTTTAAATATACAATACATATTTAATGTCATAATTTAAACCATACAGAACAATACAAAGAATAATTTTAAAAAGTACTGTAGGGGTGCCTGGGTGGCGCAGTCAGTTAAATGTCTGACTCTTGATTTCAGCTCAGGTCATGATCTCAAGTTTGTGAGATTGAGCCCCCTGTTGGGCTCTGTGCTCAGTGGGGAGTCTATTTGAGATTCTCTCCACCCCACTGCCCCATGCTCGCATGCTCTCGCTCTCTCAAATAAATAAATAAATCTTTTTTTAAAAAGTTCCTTGTGTGGGTTCCTGTCCAAATTTTCCCAATTTCCTCCAAAAGATTCTTTTAGCTGATGCTTATGGATGCTGGAGTCCTTAGTGAGACACATGTATTGCAGATATTTTCTTTTGTATGTATTGCCTTAGCCTTTTACTTTTTCTAATGGGATATTCTAGAGAAAAAATTAATTTTGATGAAGTTCAGTTTATCAACTTATTAAGATTTGTTCTTTTTGTATCTTATTTAAGAAACACTTGTTTACCCGGAGCTGATAAATATTTTCTCCTACATTTTCTTCTAAAAGTCTTATATTTTAGTTTTTACTTTTGGGTCTACAATCTATTTGATTTAATTTTTATATATAATGTGAGGTAAGGGTTAAGGTTTATGTTTTTCAATTGAATATCAAGTTCTAGCATTGTTGAAAAGACTTTCCTTTCCCCACCTTGAATTGTCTTAGCACCTTTGTTCAAGTCAATTAACATATATGTGTGGGTCAATTTCTGTATTCTCTATTTTGTTCTATAGATCTATGTGTCTGTTCTTACATTACTATGATAGCTGTTTTGACTACTGTAGCTTTATAGCAAGTCTTAAAATTAGGAAGTATGGGTCCTCTAACTTTGTTATTTTCAAAATTGTTTTGGCTTTTCTATACCCTGTAGATTTCCTTACAAACTTTAAAATCAGCTTACCAATTTCTACAAAAAAAGATTTTTGAGAGTTTGATTAGTATTATATTGAGTTTATAGAATAATTTGGTAGAAAATTGAGATTTTAACATTATTCTGTATTCTGTATACCAAAAATGGTATATGTTCTATTTATACGTCGAGTAAGTTGCTGGTAAAACAGATAAACAAGTCCCAGTATATTTTCTTTTCCTTGTGACAAGGTTGTGTATATTATGCGAGTCTATTTGGTTCTGAAAATTCTGGGGTACTTTTCCTTCAGGGCTAGCAGAGCACCAGTGCTGGACTTACTCTTCCACTGTCTACCCTAAATCATTGTGTTGGCAGCTTGGAACTAAGAAAGAATCAGAGTTAAGGATTTATATCTTCACTGTATGCTGGCTTAGATTTGTTTCTTTTCTTCAAAATATATTTAATTTTTTTAAAATTTATTTTAAGTAGGCTCCACACCCAAGGTGCAGCTTGAACTCACGACCCCGAGATCAGGTTTCATGCTTCACTGACTAAGCCAGCCAGGCACCCCTAGATTTCCTTTCAACAGACTTTGGAGCTTAATTAAAATAATTTTGAGTGTCATAATGAAGCCTCTTAGTATTAACCTTATCCAGAACTATTCATTCTGCCCTTTATATAAAATAATGCTATGAAATACTCACACTCTGCAAACTGGGTGGTAGGAAATGTGCAGTGTCTATCTGGATATGTTTTTCCATAAAGATGCAGAGCAGAAGAACTTGGAAATACAATTTGCTTAGATGTTTCATCTAATTCTATGTTGTTTACCACTGAGACACACTGATCTCCCACTCAGGGGCACAGGTTATCTTTAAAATATAAGATACCAATTAAAAGTTTTTCTTTTCCATGAGAAGTGCCTAATTGAATGATATTAAAATGTCAGTAAGAACACAGCTCAGATGGGGCGCCTCGGTGGCTCAGTTATTTAAGCATCTGACTCTTGATTTCAGCTTAGGTCATGATCTCAGGGTTGTGAGATTGAGCTTCACGTTGGGCATGGAGCTTGCTTAAGATTCTCCCTCTTCCTTTGCCCCTCCCCTTGCTCTCTCTTTCTCTTTCTTTAAAAAAAAAAAAGGAACATAGCTCAGCAATCATTTATTGATGTTATTGTTTTTGTCTCCTCCAACAGACAGTGATAAATTAGCTGCTGATTTATTTTCTGCCGTTGCTCTTTTTTATGGTTTCATATTTTATTTTATTTTTATTTTATTTTATTTTATTCAGGTGTGATTGACATACAGTATTATATTAGTTTCAGGTGGACAACGTAATGATTTGATATTTCCAATCACCACAATAAATCTAGTTAACATCTGTCACCACATGTAGTTACAGAATTTTTTTCTTGTCATGAGAACATTTAAGATTTATTCCTTTAGCAACTTTCAAATGTGCAGTACAGTATTATTAACTATAGTAGCCATGCTATATATTATATCTCCATGACTTATTTATTTTACAACTGGAAGTTTGTACATTTTGATCCACTTCACTTATTTTACCCACTCCCTGCCCCCATCTTTGGCAACACCAATCTGTTCTCTGTATCCATGAGTTCAGTTTTGTTTTTTAAAAAAATTCCATCACATATATATAATTTCTTTAGCCATTCGCCTATCAATGGATTCTTAAGTTGTTTCCATACCTTGGCTGTTGTGAATAGTGCTACAGTGACTATGGGGGTACACATAGGCTGAAATGAGGGATGGGAAAGATATTGCATGCAAATGGAAACTGAAAGAGAGCAGGGGTAGTAGCGATATTTATATCAGGGAAAATAGACTAAGTCACAAACAAGAGACAAGGTCATTATGTAATGATAAAGGGATCAATTCATCAAGAAGATACAATTGTAAATATATATGCAGTCAACATTGGTGCACCTAAATATATTAAGCAAATACTGACAGATCTGAAGGGAGTAGACAGCAATGCAATAATAGTAGGGGACTTCAATACTTCACTTTCAACAAAGGATAGATCATTCAGCCAGAAGATCAGTAAAGAAGCACTGGACTTGAGCTATACTTTAGAGCTATGTGAGGTGATGGATACATTACTTAGTTTGATTGTGGTAATCATTTTATAATGTATACATATATACAATTTTTATTTGCCCACATTGCCTCAGTAAAACTGGGGGGAAAAGAAAGAAAAGAAATCATTCAAGTAGCAAAGATTCAACCCATCTTTTTTTTTTTTTAATTAAGTTTTAAATTTTAATTACAGTATAGTTAACTTACAGGGTTATATTGGTTTCAGGTGTACAAAACAGTGATTCAAAATTCTATTTATTATTCAGTGCTCATCACCATACGTATAGCCTTTAATCCCTTTCCCCTATTTTACTCATCTCTCCCCCCCTTCTGGTAACCATCAGTTTGTTCTGTGTAGTTAAGAGTCTGTTTCTTGGTTTGTCTCTCTTGTTTTTTTTCCTTTGCTCATTTGTTTTGTTTCTTAAATTCTACCTATGAGTGGAATCATATACTGTTTGTCTTTCTCTAACTTATTTCGCTTAGCATCATACTGTCTAGTTCCATCCATGTTGTTGCAAATGGCAAGGTTTCATTCTTTTTTTTATAGCTGAATAATATTCCATTGTGTATATATACCACTTCTT
>NW_024423319.1:112347296-112391464 GCF_017311325.1 Ursus maritimus
TTATAATAGTGCTTACGTTTATGGTAAGGTTGCATGTATCCCTTTGAATTAGTGTTTTTGTATTTTTTGGGTAAATACCCAGTAGTCCAATTACTGGGTCGTAGGGTAGTTCTCTTTTTAAGTTTTTGAGAACCCTCCATACTGTTTTCCAGAGCAGCTGCACCAGTTTGTTTGTCTCTCTTGTTTTTTTTCCTTTGCTCATTTGTTTTGTTTCTTAAATTCTACCTATGAGTGGAATCATATACTGTTTGTCTTTCTCTAACTTATTTCGCTTAGCATCATACTGTCTAGTTCCATCCATGTTGTTGCAAATGGCAAGGTTTCATTCTTTTTTTTATAGCTGAATAATATTCCATTGTGTATATATACCACTTCTTCTTTATCCACTCATCTATCAGTATCTGTTTATGTCTTCTGCCCATTTTTAAATTGGATTATTTGTATTTTTTGGTGTTCAGTTGTGTAAGTTCTTTATATATTTTGGATACTAACTCTTTATTGGATATGTCATTTGCAAATATCTTCTCCCATTCAGTAGGTTGACTTTAGTTTTATTGATTGTTTCCTTTGCTGCACAGAAACTTTCTGATATAGTCTTAATAGTTTATTTCTGCTTTTATTTCCCTTACCTCAGGAGACATATTTAGAAAAATGTTGCTACAGTCAATGTCAGAGAAATTACTGCCTCTGCTCTCTTCTAGGATTTTTATGGTTTCAGGTCTCACATTTAGGTCCTTAATCCATTTTGAGTTTATTTTTGTGTATGGTGTAGGAAAGTGGTCCAGTTTCATTCTTTTGCATGTAGCTGACCAGTTTGCCCAACACCATTTGTTGAAGAGACTTTTTCTCATTGTATATTCTTTCCTCCTTTGTTGAAGATTATTTGACCATGTAATTGTGTGTTTATTTCTGGGTTTTCTGTTTTGATCTATTGATCTATGTGTTTATTTTTGTGCCGTACTGTTTAGATTCAACCCATTTTTTACAATGTCATGGGGTTTAATGAAGACTTTCCAGAGGCCCTAGCTCTCAGTGCCATGTCTCAACTGCTTTTGATTACAGAGAGAATGTTCTATTATTCTTGCAGCATGTGCCCAGACATGCCACATAGCCTTTTTTACTCTGGAGTCTTGCTACTTTACAAGGTTCTACCTGGAAGAGCAGGGCAAGGTCACCTTTCCTCTCGGATACCCCAGACTTGTCTTATGGTTTCTATCCTCTTCTTTCTTCTAATTGTCCCCCAGGGAGGGGCAGGCACAGGACTTAGAGACTCTCCCCCTTTCAGAGAACACACTCATCCCCAATATATAGCTGTATTTGCTTCCCTACTGATTCTTTCTTTATTCATGTCCCAAGGAATTTTTTATTTAAAAAATTTTTATTGAAGTATAATTTACGTACATTAAAATGTATAGATCATAAGTATATAATTCAGTAAGATTTGGCCAATGATTACAATGGTGTAACTCACACCCATGTTAAGATATGGAACATTTCCTTCACCCCCAAAAACTTCCTTCATGCTCCTTTCCAGTCAACCCATCCCCAACCACTTAACTAATTTTTATCAGTGTATACTAGTTTTAGCCTGATATGGAAGTTCATATCAATGGAGTCATGTAGTATATACTCTTGTGTCTGGCCTTTTTTCACTCAACATCAGGTCTTTAAGATCCCAAGAGTATTTTTAATTTCACTCTTAAATCATCAGGTTTTATCTATTCCTTGAGCCCTTTAAAGCCTAGGACACTGTAGCTATAAAATCTGAACTTCTGAAATTCAGAAGCTTTTTTAATGCTCTTTTGCTATACCATCTCTTACTTTTGACCAAAATTCATCTATTTATGCAGGAAAAGTCAAGAATTCCAGGAAATGTGGAGGGAATCTGACAATAGCTCCAAGAATTATCCTATCACTGAGTTAAGAACAGAGTCAGGATTTCAGTCCAGGAAACCTGGCTCTTAATATTGCCCCCCTCCCCAAGTTTTCCTGGGAAATGTATAGATTTAAAAGATTTAAAGAATTGTTTGCTGAGAAAAAGGAAAATGGAGAGTTTTGTAATGTGAATTGCTGTGTACTAGAGACAAGGGGCAAAAAGGCATTCCTTCGGCAGATAAGCTAGCATTGGTACAACTCAGGGAGCACTGAGCAACAAAAATTTTAAGAATCAGTAGTGAAGGGGCGCCTAGGTGGCCTAGTCAGTTAAGCATCTGCCTTCAGCTCAGGGCATGATCTCAGGGTCCTGGGATTGAGTCCCGTGTCGGGCTCCCTGCTCAGTGTAGAGTTTGTTTCTCCCTCTCCCACTCCCCCAGCTTATGCTCTCTCTATCAAATAAAAAAATAAAATCTTAAAAAAAAATCAGTAGTGAAGAATCTTATTGGTGAGACTAAGCCTTCTGGAAAGTATTCCTAATTAAAAATAAACAGCTGAATTTAAAAGCATGACAGAACAAAATAAGTACCTTTCCCTGCTAAGTGCCTTTTCCCTCATGGTTTGTGGGATAGTTGAGTTAGGCTCTGCCACTGACTAGCTGTGTAGCTTCGGGCAAGTCTAATCACTTTTCTGAGTCCCGGTTCCTGTAGTCCTGAAATGAGAGGATGAGAGATATATATGGTCACTGTACTTCCTTCTAACTCAAAATTACAATAAATTAATGTTTGTAGTGCCCAGTCAATGAGTAAATCAGTATACATACAAGCCAAAGATCCTTGCCAAAGATGCCAGATGTGCTAGTTAGATGAACCACGTGGAGGTTTATTACTGTGTTTTCTGCTTCCACAAGAAATGGCATGGTCTCTTTGGATCTACCATATAAGCATGAAACAAAAAGAGGTGAAAATGGTTTTATCATGTTTTTATGTTTTTATTAGGTAGTACTAGTTATGGAGTGAAAGAAATGGAGCTGTGGTCCTCTTGTGTGGAAGCACAATAATGTGATTTTTTTAAAAATTCAGTTTTGGTGACAGCAAAAACATGGTAGCTTGCAGTTCCAGTAAAATGTGTCCAATTTTTCCAAATTACATGGGTACACCCTAGCTTAATTTTGAAGTTACATAAGTGAGAATATCATGGTTTTCAGAGCTGTAATAAGTCAGTATATACCCAGATGTTCTATATGGTAGTTTAGAACATTTCACATATATCATATTATTGTATTACAATAAATTATGAAAGTAAGGTTGGTGTATAACTGTCCCCAGAAAAGATGAGTAACTCACCCAAGGTCAGGAAACTAATTAGTGGCAATTTTCAAGTATTACATGTGGGAGTTTACTTGGTTATCATTTCAAGATTCATTTTTATATGCCTCGCTGCTTCTGAATTAAGCTTATAATTTTTTGTTTTGTTTGTTCAATCATAAGATTTTTGTTTGACAGAAGTGTTTGCTCTACTGTTAATTTTTTTTGAAAACTATCAAAGTTTAAAAATCTTCCATAAAAATAATTAACAGAAATGGTCTTGCTTTATGGAGTCTCAAGAAGAAAAATGGCTAAATCAGTTTATGCTGAAATCCTGCCTTTGGCATCCTGAAGAAGGACACGAATAATAGATGGCAATGGTTAAAATGTAATGATTCCCTGAGATCTACAGGGATGTTGAAAGGGCATTTTCTGAGGTAGTCTTCAAAGTTTCTGAATTTTCATTCAGGTCATTACTTTGCCAACTGTTCTATGCATTCTCATGATGCCGTTTGTGAAGTGTTTGCCAGAGAACGGTCTTCAAAGAACAGTGATCTTTTGGGGCGAGTGGCATGCTGGGATCTCCATAAGAAAGAATCCCCTACTGTCCTCTGTTCTGACACTCCAGTCAGCTCTGAGCAAACAGAGCTTCACTTCGGGAGGTCTCTTCTCAGCAACTGTCAATACAAAATATCCCCAACTTTGAAAATAAAGGTCATTTCAGGGGCACCTGACACAACCCCATCCCTCCCCTTACTATGTGCCAGCAGGTGAGCCTTCTCTGGAATAACATAAAAACCCGAACAGAGCAACTCATAAAATGGTTTGCAATAATAAAATAGCATCCAAAGAGTAGAAACTTCTGAAGTACCATGACAGATGTTATCCTAGGCCTGTGTGGAAAACTTTGGAGAAGACCGAACTGGTTATTTGAATAAAGTAGGACTAGCTCTTTTGCATTTGGGAGTGTAGGCTTCCTAAATTAGAGACAGATCAGCAGAGTGACTTGGGGTTCTGGTTTAGAAACTTTAAAGATTTTCCAATATCATGATTATTCTTATTACACCTCCCCAAGGTGGGGACCAAAGTGCAACTACTTTTCAGCATCAAACAAATGACAAGTCAATACAGGAGAGAGAGTAAACCATTGATTGTTATGGACAGAGGAGAATAACTTACAGGTTATTTCAAAACCAAGATCTAAAGGATTTTATGAGACACAAGTTTTGTATAAAGTATTATTTCGTGGGCCTTATTTGTTATAATCGTGGTATAATACAAAATAAATGCTTTCGGCTATGAGCTGCCTGGGGAAATGGTGAATGGACAGTGAAAGGGAATGTTGATATTTATTAGCAATTTGGTATAATGGAAAAAGCATTGAATTTATAAATTAGAAGAGCTGGATTTGTTGCAAGTTAATTATGTGATCTTGGATAAGTCACTTGGCCCAGTGGCTCTCAAAATTTAATGATTCTTAAAGAAGCACCTGGAGAGGTTGTTAAAACACAGATTTCTGGATCTCATCCCTTAGAGATTGTGATTCACTAGACCTGGAATAGGGCCTGAGATTCCAAATTTCTAACAAGCTCCCAGGTGATACTTATGCTGCTTGTCTAGGGGCCATACTTTGAGGAGCAAAGAAGTCTGAGACTAGGCTCTCCTTATTTTCAAAAGGTATCTACTATGTTAGATGATTGCTCCGGTCTATCCTGGCCCCATAAAATTTTCTGAGGTTCAGTTTTGTTCTGTTTGCCCTGCTGAAAGTGTCTGTGATTTTTCTTTCTAATGGAGATGGCTAATGGTAGGTCATAAATGAAATCATTGAGGGAACAACTGTCTTAGGGAAAATTTGTTGCTGTTAAAGTATTAGCCATTAGCAACAGGTGCCTACTTAAATATTTTATATTCAATTTTATGGCTGGGTCTCCTAAACGAAATTTAAAAATTCCTCTGAAAGGCTTTAGTTTGAATATTAACTCTGGCACTTAGTAACCTCATGACCTTAACCTTTCTTAGTTTCCTTATCTGTAAAATGGGAAAACCAATTCCAAGTCTTTCCTATATTGATGACTCCTGGAACATACACATGAAGGCACCTTGTAGGATGTAAGGAGCCATATAAATATAAGGAATGACTATGTGCAAGGCATAATGAATAGAAATCACAATACCAGGGCACTGAGCCAGTTCCAGGATGATTCATTAGAGGCCATGCGGCCTCTTAACGATACTTCTACAAGCAGGAGGAATCATTGTTCCAGCTCTGTGGCTTAGTTTGTCCACAACAGTGTCTGTTATGTACTTTTTACAGCCTGGCACTGAAATAAGAGAAATAGGAAGCAGATAACAGTATGAATCAGGGAAGCAGAACGACGATGAGTATTATGGAAGAAGAAATCTATCACAAGAATTTGAATCAGAGATTCCAAAGAAATCCTGGTGCTGGCTACATCCAGTAACTATAGTCAGATCACAAATGGGAGCTGGTAGAGTATTCATGGGAAGCTGTTGGCTCTTTGTGGCCACTGCCTCTGTAAATTGCAGGGAAGCATATGGTGATGGGCCTGGGATTACTGATAGTCAGCAGGGGCCAGAGAGCTGGAGGTGGAGGTGAGGAGAGTGAGGACCAGCTGGAACCTGCTGATACCTCTGTATGTGTGTTGCACCACCTCTAACCAAATGTGACCTCGGAGCATAATGGGTGCCACTTCCTTCTGCCTTCCAAATCTTGTACAAGCTCACCTTTGGTTTACTCTTAGAACCACATAGAAAAGGAGATTTTGGAGAACTTAATTTCTGGCATAAAAAGCATGATGTCTGACAGTACTTCTGAAGCACATATTGACTGAATAATGAGTTCTTTCCTTATTCAAAGGGGACAAGTCCTCCATCTCTAAAAGAAAGAAAACCCTATATTTAAAGAATAAGATATATTCTAGTCTCTGAATAATAAACTGTAGTCCTTTAAATATCTTGAGAATGCACATACATATGTAAAAATTTTGTATAAGGCCTTGTGTGGGTGTACACACAATCACAAACACAAGCAATTTCCATATGTAACCAATAGAAGGTCGTAGGACTCTCATTTATGCAAGATGTACTAACAGGATTTGGAATGCAGGGAACACCACTACATGGTAACAGAAGTGGGAACAGCTCTGTATGTGGGTCCTAGAGAATGTTTACTCAGTATGTAAACAGTGGGTAAGGCAGAAAGGGTAAAAAATTTGTTGTTCTTGTATAAAACAATATGTTGTTCAATCCTCATTATTTCCAAATTCTGTATTTTCAAATTCACCACTTGCTAAATCTTACTTGTAAACCCAAATCAATGCTGGTGACACTTTTGTGGTAATTCTCAGACATGCACAGAGAAGCAAAAAATTTCAGTTACCTGACACATATATTCCCAGCTGAGGTCGAAAAAGGCAATGCTCTGCCTTTTTGTTTCAGCTCTTATACTGTAAATAAGTGTCTTTTTTATGGTTTGTTCAGTACCACATTTTTCACGTTTTTGTGCTCTGTATTGGCAATTTTGCTGTTTAAAATGACCCCCAAATGTAGTGCCAAAGTGCTGTCTAATGTGCCTAAGTGCAAAGACGACTGCAATGTGTGTTGGATAAGCTTTGTTCAGGCATGAGTTATAGTCCTGTTGGCCATGAATTCAATGTTAATGAATCAACAATATATACTAAATAGGTGTCTTTAAACAGAAACACACATAAAATAAGGTTATGTATCGACTGGTTGATGAAAATGTTGTAACTAGAGGCTCTTAGGAACCTAATCTTTGATTATCTCTAGGGGCAATGGTTCGGTATTCATTAACACAGTATTCAAGTATCCATGGTGACTTTATAGACCATAACTTCTGCAAATAATGAGAATCAACTATACATCCTAAAAGGAAAGATAGGTTACTTTCAGTCTCACAGAAAAGGCTAGATGTAATGAGGGAAGGCAGATCTCAATCTGTCACCATTTGGTTGATGCCTGAAATTATACTCTTAGTTTAGTGTTTTTCCAGCTCATTGCAATGTTCATACCTGGGGTGATCGCTCTTTTAACCTTATCAACCAATTACATTTTAGCATGAATAAACCCCAGGAATTTTCCTGAGATCAAGAACCTTTTTGGGATTGCATATACTGGAATAGCAATGAAAAGAAATGTGCTTTAGATATGAAATATATAACATTCTGCCCTTCACAGAAGAAGAATATGGAGGAAAAGATAAGAAATACTAGATCTGGGTCTGTTTTCTCTCTTTTCTTTTCCTATTCTCCTTTTCTCATTCTACCACTTCTTTTCTTCAGACAATAGTACTTCAAATCTTGCAATATGTCTTATACTCATTTATTTCTGGTCTTGCAAAGTTGGCCCCTCATCACTGACATCTGCTTTCCTACACCCTTGTCAACCTCTGAGCTTCTCTTCATCCTTCAGTTCTCAACTTAGATGCCCCCTCATTCTGACTTCTTAGGTTCCCTGGGTTTCCATCAGTTGTCACACTATGTACTTCTCCTGTAATATCCTCATGTGGCACTGCATGTTTCTTGTATAATAGCATTCATCCCATGGGATTACAATGCTCTGTTTACTCTCGGAGTTCCTTACTGGGCTAAAGTCTTAATGAAGATTTGGGAAAGATTTATCAGGTTATCATTGTAAGCAGTAATCACATGGTAGAAATGACATACATTATGGTGGGATATATATAAATCGCTATCATGTCTCTCCAAATTTTGAGTCAGAAATAAAAGAAAAATTTCATATGGGCTTTTCTAGCTCCCTGACAAGAACCTCTGAATATTAACTGTTCCCATACCTTAAGTCTGTGCATGTTAATTCAAACATCATAACTGTATTTAGCAATCAGCTAAAGCTTTGTAATGAATGATCACAAAATGTTATTGGCATACAAACTTAGTGGCATTTATGTTGCTCATGGGACTATGGTTCAGCTGGGGAAGCTCTGCGTTATGGTCTTGTCCTGAGAGTTGGCTGGGGTGAATTTCTCCTTGTGGTTCATTTTGGGACCCACCCAAGCAGTTATGTAGGACAACTCAGCTCATGGTAATGGCAGAGTCATGCTCAACAATGCAAGCAAATTTCAAGTCTCTGCTGGTGTCATGTGTAATAATACCCTATTGGTTAAAACAAGGGGGGTTGTAGAATGGGAACTATTCTCCTCCTCTGGGCAAAGTTGACAAATTCCTCTCTTCTGAAGGAAGGACCCAGGTAAGACTTTCCAGGCTAATAATTTTGCTTCAGGTCATGGGAGAGTATGAAAGAGGACATCAGATGTTTTGCTATAGTCTCAGGAATTGGTAGTTCCTGTCCTACCTGGAAATGTTTAGGACATCCCCTCTCTGAGTAAGTAAAATCTTTCTAAGCAAGGCCCTCCCAAAGAACTAGAGTCGTAGAGACACAAAAATAATGAAGGACTGCTTTAGATTGAGAGCACCCTTTGCAAATAGCTCATCAAGCCATTTAATTCTTTTTTTTAAAGAAGTTATTTATTTTTTAAAGTGATCTCTACACCCCATGTGGGACTCAAACTCACAACCCTGAGATCAAGAGTCACATGCTCTTCTGACTCAGCCAAGCCAGGCACTCCTCAAGTCATTTAATTCTGATGATGACTGGCATCTTATGGAGATGAATAGAAGGTCTTCCCATGGCCATGGTGATGCCAACAGCAGGGCTTTGTGAAGGATTTTTGAGGTTGTCAGGGAGATAAATGGCTTTGATGTCCAACAGGGAGATTTCCTTCTGTGGATTTTACTGGGTTTTTTTTTGTTGTGGTGATGGTTTTGTTTTTGTTTTTGTTTTACATTTAAATCTTTAATCCATTTGGAATTTAGTTTTGGATGTGGTGTGAGCTAGGGATTCAATTTTATTTTCTTCAACATATGTATAGACAAATGTGCCAGTACCATTGAACAAATAAACTGTCTTTTCCTGTTGAATTTAAATATTGCCTTTATCCTTTTTTTAAAAAAAAAAAAGATTATTTATTTGACAAAGAGAGAGCACAAGCAGGGGGAGTGGTAGAGGGAGAAGCAGGCTCCCCATTGAGCAGGGAGCCCGATGCGGGGCTCAATCCCAGTACCCTGGGATCATGAGCTAAGCTGAAGGAAGATGCTTAACTGACTGAGCCAGCCAGGTGCCCCAAATATTGCCTTTATCCTGTATTTTAATTCATTTAGTGGAATCTATTTCTGGGATCTTTATTCCACTCCACTGCTTTATTTGCACATTTCTATGCCAGTACTATATTACTTCAACTATAGTGGTTTTATAGTATGTTTAATATCTAAGACAAGCCCTCCCACATATACTATAATCTCTTCGATAATTTTCTTGGGTGTTTAGATTTGCATGGACTTTATATGTACTTAAAATTTTCCATTGGGATTATAATGAATATTTTACTGAATTATATATTAATTTTGGGAGAATAACTTCTTATGATACCAAGTCCTTCTATCAAAGAAAATCTTTCTATTTGTTCAGATACTGTTTTATACATTCAGTAAGAGTTGGAAAAGAGCTAGGTATGATTTAGGACAGAGAGAAGGCCACTATGGCTGGAACAGAGAGCCAGGATAGAAAGGAGGAGATTACCAATCATAATCTGAAGGTCATCCTTGCTTTTCAGCATGACTTTATTGAAGATTTATTATGTGTTGATGTTAAAGTTTATTTCTCAAAGGATATATATTTTTTGATCTCCTTATTTTCAAGTCCTTGGAGAAGCCATCCTATGTATTTCTTGCTGCAGAAGAACTCTTATTTTTATAACTTGTTAAAGATTATCAATGGATAGAGTTAGAAAATAGAATGGTGGCTGCCAGGGGCTGAGGGGAATGGGGGAATGGGGAGTTTAATGGATACAGTTTGAGTTTGGAAAGATAAGAAAAGTTCTTGAGATGTATGGTGGTGATGGTTGCACAACAATGTGAACATATTTGATGCCACTGTATGTACACTTAAAAATGGTTAAAAAGGTAAATTTCATGTATATTTATGTATATATATTTTACCACACAGAAAGAACAAGAACAGCATGCAATTAGCTGGAAGGGAATCACAGTCAATCTCTATACAAGATGGGGAGAGTATTGTTTGTTATAGTTAATATTTTTAGGGAAATCATGGGGCGCCTGGGTGGCTCAGTCATTAGACGTCTGCCTTCCCCTGAGGGCATGATCCCGGGGTCCTGGGATTGAGCCCCACATCGGGCTCCTCCACTGGGAGCCTGCTTCTTCCTCTCCCACTCCCCCTGCTTGTGTTCCCTCTCTCGCTGGCTGTCTCTCTGTCAAATAAATGAATAAAATCTTTAAAAAAATATATTTTTAGGGAAATCATGCAATTGTTACTAATCTTCAAAGAAGGCAGAGATGTTTTTAAAGCTACTGTTTTTCAGTAGCCTACAAGATTTGTTTATCAGAGTTTAGAACAGATACAAAATGTGCAAGTCTTCAGATAGTGATTTATACTAAACAAGAGTAAAGTCAATCTAAGAAAATGTAAAAAAAAAAAGAATTCCCATTGAAATGAAAATCAGCAATGAGAAATTTCAAAGATTTCACAGATTTCTGAGAATATATCCATAGATATCAGTTGAGAAACTCTATTTCCTGTTCCTGCTTTAAGATACACCTTGAAAAAATGATAAAGCAACATGCATCATTTGTTTTTGGCTTCCTCTTCCTTTCTGTGTCCAGTCCCCATATTCTACCACCCCTTGCCTTATCCCTCAGGTGTCCAGTGTCCTTTGTGCTCCTTTGGTCACTTAAAAAAAAACCCAGTTTATTAATGAGGTATGGTTGAAATACAATAAGCTATATGTAGGGGCGCCTGGGTGGCTCAGTTGTTAAGTATCTGCCTTTGGCTCAGGTCATGATTCTGGGGTCCTGGGATCGAGCCCCACGTCAGGCTCCCTGCTCAACAGGAAACCTGCTTCTCCCTCTCCCACTCCCCCTGCTTGTGTTCCCTCTCTCGCTGTCTCTCTCTCTGTCAAATAAATAGATAAAATCTTTTTTTAAAAAAATGTAGTATTTAACAACAACAAAAAGCTGTGTGTATTGAAAATATACAATACAGTTTGGATGAGTTTGGATGAAAATATACAATACAGTTTGGACAATACAGATGAGTTTGGAAATAAGTATATGCCCATGAAACTATCACCACAATGTATGCCACAAACATATCCATAACTTCCAAAAGTTTCCTCTTGCCCTCTTTATTATTTTTTTAATAAGAAAACATAACAGGAGATTTGTGCTCTTAGTAAAGTTTTAAGTATATGATACAGTATTTTAAACTATAGGTGCTATGCTGCACAGTAGATCTCTAGGACTTATTCATCTTGTGTAACTGAAACTTTGTGCTTTTTCACTAATACCTCTCCATTTACCCTTCCCCTGAGCCTCCATTCTACTTTCTGCTTCTATGAGCTTGACTAGATTCTGTGTACAAGTGGGATCATATTGTACTTTTCCTTCTGTGTCTGGCTAATGTCACCTAGTGTAATATCCTCCAGGTTCATCCATGTTGCAGCAGATGGCAGGATTTCCTTCTTTTTTAAGGCTAAATAATGTTCCATTGTATGTATATAGCATGTTTTCTTTATTCATTCAACCATCAATGGATATTTAGGTTGCTTCTATATCTTGCTATTGTGAATAATGCTTCAGTGAACACAAGAGTGCAGATATCTCTTAGAGATAGTGACTTTATTTCCTTTGGATATATATCAGAAGTGGGATTGCTAGATTGTATGGTAGCTGTTTTTTAATTTTTTGAGGAAACTCTTCCATAGTTACTGTTCTAATTCATATTCCCAACAGTGTACAAGGGTTCCTTTTTCTCTCACCAGCACATATAAATATTTTTTATAATAGTCATCCTAACAGGTGTGAAGTGGTATCTCATTGTCATTTTGATTTGCATTTCCCTGATGATGAGTGATGTTGAGCACCTTTTCACATACTGCCCATTTGTATGTATTCTTTGGAGAAACACATATATATAGTTCCTTTGCCCATTTTAAATTGGATTTATTTTTGCTATTGAATTGTAGGCAGTTTTTACATATTTTTAATACTAACCTTTTATCAGATATATGGTTTACAAGTATTTTCTCCCATTCTGTAGGTTGCCTTTTCATTTTGCTGATTGGTTCCTTTGCTGTATAGAAACTTTTTAGTTTGAGGGGCGCCTGGGTGGCTCAGTCATTAAGTGTCTGCTTTCAGCTCAGGGTGTGATCCCAGCGTTATGGGATCGAGCCCCACATCAGGCTGCTCCGCTGGGAGCCTGCTTCTTTCTCTCCCACTCCCCCTGCTTGTGTTCCCTCTCTCTCTGGCTGTCTCTCTCTCTCTCTGTCAAATAAATAAAATCTTTAAAAGAAAAAAAAAGAAACTTTTTAGTTTGATGCAATCATGCTTGTTTATTTTTAGTTTTGTTGTCTGTGCTTTTAGGTGTCTGCAATATTGTGACTTATAAGAAATATACATTTTGTCATTCAGATGACCAGAATATATATTTCTCATATATGTGTTAGGTGTTCATCCACAGTTCCTGGGTCACAGGTCCCCAAACCCTTAGAATTTCCTAAGTGTTGAGAACAACAAATGTTAATGAGGTGACCTCTGGACTGCATCTCAAGATGGGGCTGGTTGCTAGTGGAGCCAGCCTTGTGATTAGAGGGTTGGAACTTTCAGTCACATCCCCCTGGCCTCTGAGGTGGAGAGAAAGACTGGGGGTTTAATCAGTAGCCAATGGCCTGTGATTTAATCAATCATGCCTATGTAATGAAACCTCCATAAAACCCAGAACAATGGCATTTGGAGAGCTTCCAGATTGGCAAATGTTTGGAGAATGTGGAGTGTGGCACACCTGGAGAGGGCATGGAAAATCCGTGCTCTTTCCTCATATCTCTTGCCTTATGCATCTCTTCCATCTGCCTGTTCCTTTTATAATAAACTAATAATCTAGTAAGTAAAATGTTTCTTTGAGTTATGTGAGCCACTCTAACAAATTAGTTGAATCCAAGGCGGGGGGTGGGGGGTGCGGTCACAGGATTTATAGCCAGTTGATCAGAAGTACAGGTGACAACCTAGACTTGTAATTTTAGGCATCCTGAGTTGGAGTGGGTCATTGGAACCTCCAGTCTATAGCCAGTTGGTCAGAAGCACAGCTGATAACCTGGGCTTGTGGCTGGTATTTGAAGTTGGTGGGAGTCAGTTTTTTAAGACTGAGCCCTTAACCTGTGAGACTTGATGCCATCTCTGGAGAGATTGTGTCAGAATTGTGTTAAATTGTAGGACACCCAGCTGGTGTCCAAAGAATTGCTTGATTGTATGGGGGATTCCTCCCACACGCACTGGAATTGGGTATCAGAACCCCTTTAGTTCCCTATCTAAATCATTGCCAAGGCCAATGTCAAGAAGCTTTCCCCCTGTATTTTCTTCTAGTTTTATGATTTCAGGTCTTATGTTTAAGTCTTTAATCTGTTTTCTTTTCTTGTCTTTTCTTTTTTATCTTTAATCCATCTTTGGTTGATTTTTGCGTATGGCTTAAGGTAAGGGTATAATTTCATTCTTTCGCAAGTGCATATCCTGTTTTCCCAGTATCATTTATTGAAGAGACTATTCTTCCATGTGTTCTTGGCACCCTTGTCTAAAATCTTTTGAGCATATATACATGGGTTTATTTCTGGGCTCCCTATCCTGTTCTGTTGGTTTATGTGTTTTTCTACCTGTATTATACTATTCTGATTACTGCAGCTTTGAAATATATTGAAATGAGGAAGTGTGATGTCTTCAGCTTTGTTCTTCTTTCTCAGGATTGCTTTGAATATTTGGGGTCTTTTGTGATTTCATATGAATTTTAGTATTGTGTTTTCTATTTCTGTGAAAAATACCATTGGGATTTGGATAGAGATTTCATTGAATCTGTAGATTCAGTGTGGGTAGTATGGACATTTTAACAATATTATTTTTTCCCCCAATCCATGAACATGAGATGTCTTTCCCTTTATTTGTGTCTGCTTCAAATTCTCTCATTATTATTTTATAGTTTTCAGTGTATAGATCTTTCATCTCCTTGGTGAAGTTTACTTGTAAGTATTTTATTCTTTTTGGTGCTATCGTAAATGGGATTTTTTTTAAATTTCCTTTTTGAATAATTAGTTGCTAGTATATAGAAATGCAACTGATTTTGTATCCTGCAATTTTGCTGAATTTGTATGAGTCCTCACAGGTTTTTGTTTGTTTGTTTTTTGTTTTTTTTGTGGAGCTTTGATCATTTGAGAGGCAGATTAGCATTGAGGAAAGAACATGTGCTATGAGTTAGAAAGCCCTGAGTTTGAATCCTACCTTGAATTTACATATGATTCTAGGACCTTGAGTCAGTTCATTAATCTCTCTAAGACTTGGTTTTATTATTCATGATACAGGGATGCTCCTTTTACCTACCTTTCTATTACGTAGTGTTGTTTTGATGATTACATGAGATAATGAATTTGAAAGGATTAAACCAGGGCCTTACCATTTTAGCATTTCATGTAATCAGTAAATGGTATTCTACCTCCTTTCCTGCTCAGCCTCACCAAAATCTGATTTCCCCTAAAGACTTGGACCATTAATTTATCTCTCCTTCTCCTCATTTCCAATTTAGCTCCCAACAAAAATGCAATTTCTTCAGGGCAACTGATCTTAACCACTTCTTTAAAAGTGATCTGGACTAGGGGTGCCTGGGGGGCACAGTTGGTTGAGCATCCAACTCTTGGTTTCAGCTCAGGTTGTGATATCAGGGTCATGGAATTGAGCCTCTCATTGGGCTCCACACTCAGTGCAGAGTCTGCTGAGACTTTCTCTCCCTCTCCTTCTGCCCTTCCCCACCAGGCTCGAGTGCTCGCTCGCTCTCTCTCTCTCCCCCTTTCTCTCCATCTAAGATAAATACATAATCTAGGGAGGCAAGATGATGGTAGAGTGGGGGGCCTCATTTCATCTGGTCCCTTGAATTTAGCTAGATAACTATCAAACCATTCTGAACAACCATGAATTCAGCCTGAGAGGTAAGAAAAAAATATATGGAACTCTACAAGTAGAAAAACGACTGTTTTTTGCAAGGTAGGAGGTGTGGAGACATGAATCCAAGGGGAGATATCAATGATTAACAGAGTGGAGAGGGAGCCTCCATAAGCCGGCTACCAGTAAGTGATATAGTCCTGGAGAGCAAAATCAGAACACTTGGAACTCTGCTCCAGTGAGAGCTATCCCTGTCTGAAAGGGGCTCAGGGGATGAAAAGGACAGAATTCTAGGTGGGTCAGTGTGGTCTCAAGATCCCAGGAGTCACAGAAATAATGGGGATGCCTGAGCCAGTAGAGTGCCCAAGCAGTGGATTGGAGAAACTGGTTACAGTCAGCAAGCCCAGGAGGGGACTCTCAGCTCGGATTGCCATAAATCGTGAGCCGGTGATTGGGAGACTGCTGTCTGCCTGGACACCTTGCAAAGGACCTGGCAACAGCTCTCAGGGTGGCGGCCCGTAAAGGACAGTACATTGGCACTCAGCCATCCCCTAGGAGCGGCAGAGTGGGATTGTGTACAATCCCGTGACTGCTCTCAGCACCAGGACACTACAAAGGGCAGTAACACGTGACCCTCAGACTTGCCCCCCCGCCCTGGGATTACTGTGGGCACACACTGCAGGAGTCTGCAGGGGTTTGGCATACACAAAAGTGAAGACTACCTGTCCCAGAGGGTTTACTGAAGAGGGAGAACCTCGATGTTTCAGCTCTGGGGCTGGAGATTGGGGCATGACCATTTTTATTTTGATCCTCTAAAGAGGCATGGAAAGCCCTCAGGGAACAAAAGCCACACAGAGGACCTACTTACGCTAAGCCCAGCCCCTTGGCAAGGGGCAGTGTGATTCCGCCCAGGCAAAGACACCTGAGGAGCAGCATAGCAGGCCCCTCACCCAGAAGACCAACTGGAAGAACAGGTGCACAACTAGTTTATGGAACCCACAAGACTGTAAAACTCCAGCGCTAGGGGAAAATGGTATATAGAACTCGAGGGTTTTTCTCATGATTCATTTATCTTTCGGCCTAAGATTTTCCATTTCTTTTTTTTCTTTTTTCCCTTTTCAACTAGTTTCTTATTTTATCAACATTTGTTTTTAAGTCGTTTTTTTAACTTTTATTTTTCACATCTACATTTTGTAGATATATGCTTCATTTTTGGCCTTTTTCCACTCTATTCACTTTTATTTTTGTATATATATAAGTTTTGCTTTCTTTGCAGTTTTGGGATTTAGTGTCTTCTAACACAAAGACCAAAATTCACTCAGGAACAAGTGGATCACCCTGCTTTGTCCACCTTGTGAGATTGTATTTTCTCATCCCCCTCCCCTTTTTGTTTTGTTTTGTTTTTGTTTGCTTTTCTGTTTTGGTTTCTGACCGCTTCAGATTTGTCTAGTCTGTATTTTGCTTGGGTTGTGGTTGATATTTTTGATTCTGCTCACTCGCTCATATATTCTTCTCTGGGCAAAATGACTAGGAGGAGGAATTCACAACAAAAGAAAGAACCAGAGTTAATGTTCTCTGTGACATATCTAATCAATATGAATATAAGTAAGATGTCAGAGATGGAATTCAGGGTAACAATTATAAAGTTAATAGCTGGGCTTAAAAAAAGCATAAAAGACACTAGAGAATCCCTTAGTGCAGAAATGAGAGCTAATCAGGCTGAAATTTAAAATGCTATAACTGAGATGAAGTTTAAATTGGATGCTCTAACAGCTAGGGTAAATGAGGCAGAAGAGAGAATAAGTGATCTAGAAGACAGGCTGATGGAAAGGAAGTTGAGGAAAAGAGAGAAAAACAACTAATAGCACCTGAAAAAAAAGGCTTCGAGAAATCAACGATGCCATGAAACATAACAATGTCAGAATTATTGGGGTGCCTGAGGGCAAAGAGAGAGAGGGCCAGAAGATATATTTGAGCAAATCATAGATGAGAACTTCCCTAATCTGGGGAAGGAAAAAAGCATTCATGTCCAAGAGGTAGAGAGAACCCCTCCCAAAATCAATAAAAACAGATCAACACCCTGACATATAAATACTGAAGCTTGTAAATTTTAGAGAAAAAGAGAAAATCCTGAGAGCAGCTCGAGACAAGAGGCCCCTTACCTACCTCTGAACATCAGACTAACATCAGACCTATCCACAGAAACCTGGTAGGCCAGAAAAGGCTGGCATGACATATTCAGGGTACTAAATGAGAAGAAAATGCAGCCAAGAATACTTTATCCAGCAGGGCTGTCATTCAGAATGGAAGGAGAGATAAAGAGTTTCCAGGATAGACAGAAACTGAAAGAATATGTAACCACCAAGCCAGCCCTGAAAGAAATATTAAGGGGGATACTGCAAGTGAAGAGAGAGCCCAAGAGTAACATAGGCCAGAAAGAAACAGAGACAACCTACAGAAATGGGGAGTTTACAGGCAATATAATGGCACTAAATTAATATCTTTCAATAGTTACTCTGAATGTAAATGGGCTAAATGTTCCCATCAAAAGACACAGGGTATCAGATTGGACAAAAAAGCAAGACCCATCCATATGCTGTCTGCAAGAGACTTGTTTTAAACCTAAAGTCACCTCCAGACTGAAAGTGAGGGGGTGGAGAACAATTTACCATGCTAATGGACCTCAAAAAAAAGCTGGGGTAGCAATCCTCATATTAGACAAATTAGATTTTAAACCAAAGACTGTAGGAAGAGATGAAGAGGGACATTATATCATACTTAAAGGGTCTATCCAACAACGATCTAACAATTATAAATATTTATGCCCCTAACATGGGAGCAGCAACTATATAAACCAATTAATAACCAGTGTAAAGAAACACATTGATAATAATACATTAATAGTAGGGGACTTCAACACCCCACTCACAGCAATGGACAGATCATCTAAGCAGAAGATCAACAAGGAAACAAGGGCTTTGAATGACACACTGGAGCAGATGGCTTCACATATATACACAGAACATTCCATCCTAAAACAACAGAATACGCATTCTTCTCAAGTGCACATGCAACTTTCTCCAGAATAGATCACGTACTGAGTCACAAATCAGGTCTCAACCAAAACCAAAATATTGGGATTATTCCCTGCATATTTTCAGACCACAGTGCTTTGAAACTTGAACTCAATCACAAGAGGAAATTTGGAAGGAACTCAAACACTTGGAGGTTAAAGAGTATCCTATTAAAGAATGAATGAGTCAACCAGGAAATTAAAGAAGGATTTAAAAAATTCAGGGAGACTAATGAGAATGAAAACACATCTGTTCAAAAGCTTTGGGATACAGCAAAGGCAGTCCTAAGAGGGGAGTACATTGCAATACAAACCTCTCTCAAAAAAATTTAGAAAAATCTCAAATACACAAGCTAACCTTACACCTACTGGAGCTGGAGAAAGAACAGCAAATAAAACCTAAACCAAGCAGGAGAAGAGAAATAATAAAGATTAGAGCAGAAATCAATGAACTAGAAACCAGAAGAACAGTGCAACAGGTCAATGAAACTAGAAGCTGGTTCTTTGAAAGAATTAATAAGATCGATAAACCTCTGGCCAGACTTACCAAAAAGAAAAAAGACCTAAATTAATAAAATCATGAATGAAAAGGGAGAGGTCATGACCAACACCAAGGAAATACAGACAATTTTAAGAACTATATGCCAACAAATTAGGCAATCTGGAAGAAATGGATGTGTTCCTGGAAACTTATGAACTACCAAAACTGAAACATGAAGAAATAAAAAATCTGAACAGACCCATAACCAGCAAGGAAATCGAAGCAGTAAACAAAAATCTCCCAACAAACAGCAGTCCAGGGCTGGAAGGCTTCCCAGGAGAATTCCACCAAACATTTAAAGAAATATTACCTATTCTACCAAAGCTGTCTCAAAAAATAGAAATGGAAGGAAAACTTCCAAACTCATTCTATGAGGCCAGCATTACCTTGATCCCAAAGCCCTATGAAGACCCCATCAAAAAGGAGAATTACACACCAATATCCCTGATGAACATGGATGCCAAAATACTCACCAAGATACTAGCCAATAGTATACAACAGTACATTAAAAGGATTATTCACCACGACCAAGTGGGATATATTCCTAGGCTGCAAGGGTGGTTCAATATTCACAAATCAATCAATGTGATAGATCACATTATTAAAAAAAAAGACAAGAACCATATGATCCTCTCAATTGTTGCAGAAAAAGCATTTGACAAAATACAGCATCTTTTCTTGATTAAAACTCTTCAAAGTGTAGGGATAGAGGTAACATAACTCAATATCATAAAAGCCATCTATAAAAAGCCCATAGCAAATACCATTCTCAATGGGGAAAAATTGAGAGCTTTCCCCCTACAGTCAGGAACATGATAGGGATGTCCACTCTCACCACTGTTATCAACATAGTACTAGAAGTCCTAGCCTCAGCAATCAGACAACAAAAATAAAATGCATTCAAACTGGCAAATAAGAAGTCAAACTCTCACCCTTCGCAGATGACATGCTACTCTATGTGGAAAACCCAAACGACTCCACCCCCAAATTGTTAGAACTCATACAGCAATTCAGCAGTGTTGCAGGATACAAAATCAATGCACAGAAATCAGTGGCATTTCTATACACTAACAATGTAACTGAAGAAAGAGGAATTAAGGAATTGATCCCATTTACAATTGCACCAAAACCATAAGATGTCTAGGAATAAACCTCACCAAAGAGGTAAAGGATCTATACTCTAAAAACTACAGAAAACTTATGAAAGAAATTGAGGAAGACACAAAGTGATGGAAAAACATTTCACGCTCATGGATTGGAAGAACAAATATTGTTAAAATGTCTGTGCTACCCAGAGCAATCTACACATTCAATGCAATTCCTATCAAAATACCATCGACATTTTTCACAGAGCTGGAACAAACAATCCTAAAATTTGTGTGGAACCAGAAAAGACACTGTATAGCCAGAAGAAAATTGAAGAAGAAAACGAAAGCTGGGGGCATCACAATGCCTGACTTCAAGTTATATTACAAAGCTGTGATCATCAAGACACCATGGTACTGGCACAAAAACAGACACATAGATCAATGGAACAGAATAGAGAGCCCAGAAATGGACCTCAACACTATGGTCGACTAATTTTCGACAAAGTAAGAAAGAATATCCAATGGAAAAAAGACGGTCTCTTCAATAAATGGTGTTGGGAAAATTGGACAGCCACATGCAAAAGAATGAAACTGGACCATTCTCTTACACCATACACAAAGATAAACTCAAAATGTATGGAAGACCTAAATGTGAGAAAGAATCCATCCAAATCCTAGAGGAGAACACAGGCAGCAACCTCTTCAACCTCAGCCACAGCAACTTCTTGCAAGACACATCTCTAAAGGAAAGGGAAACAAAAGCAAAAATGAGCTATTGGAACTTCATCAAGATAAAACCTTCTGCAAAGCAAAGGAAACAATCAACAAAACTAAAACGCAACCTATGGAATGGGAGATGTATTTGCAAATGACATATCAGATAAAGAGCTGGTATTGAAGATCTATAAAGAACTCATCAAACTCAACACCCAAAAACCAAATAATCCAGTCAAGAAATGGGCAGAAGAAATGAATAGACATTTCTCCAAAGAAGACATACAAATGGCCAACAGACACACGAAGAATGCTCCACATCACTTATCATCAGAGAAATTATAAATCAAAACCACAATGAGATACCACCTTATACCAGTTAGAATGGCTGAAATTAACAAAACAGGAAACAACAAATGTTGGCGAGTGTGTGGAGAAAGGGGAACGCTCTTACACTGTTGGTAGGAATGCAAACTGGTACAGCCATTCTGGAAAACAGTGTGGAGGTTCCTGAAGAAGTTAAAAATAGAGCTACCCTACAACCCAGCAATTGCACTACTGGGTATTTACCCCTAAGATACAAATGTAGTGAAACAAAGGGGCACCTGCACCACAGTGTTCATAGCAGCAATGTCCACAATAGCCAAACTGTGGAAGGATCGGAGATGTCCTTCAACAGATGAATGGATAAAGATGTGGTTTATATATACAATGGAATATTACTCAGCCATCAGAAAGGACGAATACCTACCATTTACTTCAACATGGATGGAACTGGAGGGGATTATGCTAAGTGAAAATACATCAAGCAGAGAAAGACAATTATATGGTTTCACACACTATCTCTAACCCCCTCCCAACTGAAAGTATATAATGGGCCCCTTCTCATGACCCTAGTGCAGCTCTTTCTGCCCGGTCCTGTCCCTGTGCTTTAATAAAATCACCTTTTTGCACCAAAGATGTCTCAAGAATTCTTTCTTGGCCATTGGTTTCGCACCCTAACATCATCTTTTCTACATCAATTGCAGGTGTACTGTAAATGTCTCTTATAAAATGGTCACTTCTACTCAGTTTTCAGAGTTTCTCCTTTGTTTGTAGTTTCTTAAAAATGACCAGCCTAAACTAATCCTTATGCCAAAGAGACACATTTTGAGGTAGCAAATTCTGCTCCCCTACAGGTGGTTACTGCAAGGTTAGTAAATAATAGATGGACGTAAAATGAATCTAAAAACATTGGGTAGCTGGATATTTGATGGGAAGAGGAAGCTTGGAGCAAATTCATTGAGAGAGGGAAATGGGTCTCTTATTAGAAGAATGGATAAGAGTGAGGAAGAGAGAAGAGGCCCATGGTTACCTCCATTGATCAGGAAAAGTGAAAATGTTTCTGTGAGGATTAGGAGGTGATTATGCAGTTGGGAAGGAAAGGCTTATAACACTCATGGCTCTGGCATGGCCTTCTTGGCTGCTGCTTATCTTTCTGAGACAAAAGCATATGCCTCCTTGTTTAGCTTGTTCTTGGCCTCCAGAGTGTTAGAGGTCAATTTGCTACCTTTCAGCTTCCTACTTCAAGAAGTCTTTTCTCATAATATAGTCAGCTCAAGGGTTAATGGGTCTATGTTTTGGAAAGGAGATTTCCCACATTTCACAGGACTGAGAACCCCTTTCTATCTGGTTTTCAGTACCCCATTTAGGTTAAGATGAATAAAATTAAGCATTTGGCATGCTCTTTTCAGTTTCTAAGAAATGAGAGAAATGCTTTTCTTAGAATCAACCATAATTCAAAATGAAATAATTGTATGTTTCCAAGACAATGGTGCTATATAGGTGGTCTTATTATTACCAGACCTTATCACTCACAATCATATAAACATAGAAAATAACAGTGAGCAGAGGGGCAAATGTTAATTTAGAGGAAGATGTTTTTGCTTCCATAATGGGCCCTTTCCCCTTGATAGAATTTACTGCAAGCCCATCTGTCTGACTGAAAACAAAACAAAACAAAACAAAACAAATCTATTGTTTCTTGGTCGTCCATTCAGTGATGACTCAGAGTCACCTCTGCCAACTTCCAAAATAGGTGATGACCAGAGAGCTCCTGTCCATGGGCCTTTCCATATATACTTTCATTTTTTAAGTTTCAGTGAGAATCCGGAGCCAGTGACTTTTAAGGTTTCAAGAACAATCACATCTTTGGCTATGTGCTTTATAATCCTGATGTGAATTACTTTTTTCCTCGATGATGTGACATTTTATTATTGATAGTATTAGTATTTTCTTCCAGTAATAGTTATAAAATTTATGGAAAGTTTTCACTTTGTTCCATATATAAGGTGAAAATGAAGAGGCTAGGGAGCCAGACATATTTTTTATTTCTCTATTTTTGTGGAATTTTATCATCTGAAGGTGATTGACTGTACTGAATGCAAATCATTAAATATTTAATTTCTCTGCCAACTATGTTCAGGATAGTGTGGTGGAATTTGGGGAGTTTCATAGAAATGTAGACAATATGCTTCTGATCTAAGCTAGTCAATGTTAGATCAGAAATCCATAAAACAGGATACTAAAATACCATTTTTCCTCTTGAAAAAATAGGCTTTACTCATTTAAGCTTAACAATAACTTTATGAGGTAGGGTTATTATCATCCCATTTTGTAAATGAGAGGCCTTGAGAGGTTAAGTTAGATAGTGGCAGAGCCGGGATTTGTTGGGGAGGAAGAATTTCCTCTGCCCTTCAAGGTCCTTCTAGCTGGATTTAGAATCAGATTGATCCGAGACACATTAACAGGAGAAAAATCAAATGTAATAGCATAAATACAGGAATCCACATAGACATGAGAACTCCAAAGGCAGTCAGGCAACATGAGGTTTATATGAACTAAGGAGAAGTGTAGGGACCTGAGGATACAGAGGGGGGACCTTTAGCAGGAAAGTGAAAGGAGATGTTTGGAAAACAAAAGTTCCCTATTATGCAGATAAGTTTCTTAGGTAAAGATGAATCTCTGTTAATAACTCTCTTCTTGGTAAAGGAGGCAGTTAAGGGTATGGTAAGGAGCTTTTTCTGAATCTGCTGGGTTTAAATTGCTTTTAACTCAATATAAGGCTCATGCCAAAGTGGCCCATCTTGGGGTGGGTTGCCCTTGGCTCCTACAGATTCAAACCCAAGCAGTGGTTAAAAGTTTATTGTGGCAAACCTTATTAGACAATAAGCTTTTAACCACTCTGCAACACGCTCTCACTAAAAGGGGCAAAATCCAAAACAACAACAATGACAACAACGAGGATAGTAACTGAGATGTAATCAGTATTTTGTTCTGGGGTGGGTTGGGAATTGGTGCACTTTCAAGTGAATCTCATGTTCTATAGAATGTTAATGTGAGGGGAAACCAAAATATCACCTAGTGTAGTTCTACCACTGCTGGGTGAGTAGTTCAACTTGAAAGCAAACTTGGAGCACTGCTTCCACAAGTAAATGGACTTTTCTACTGTTTGCATTTCCTGAGAGCAACTTGAAAATTCATGGAGTTGTTTTCTACAGGGTCAGAGGAAGAACCAACCCTGCTAAGCAAATTTAAAGGGTGAATAAAAAGTTTCTCAACCTCAGTACTACTGACATTCTGTCTTGATCATTCTTTGTTGTGGCAACTCTCCTGTGCATTATAGGATATTAGCAGCATCCCTGGTCTCTACCCACTAGATGTCAGTAGCACCCCCATTCAGTTGTGACAACTAAAAATGTCTCCAGACCTTGCTAAGTGTCCCCTGGGGGGCAAAATTTACTGTTGAGAACCACTGGGCTAATAGGAGACAAAAATAAAATTGCCTCAGGATTATATGTTTGTTGTTCCTCCCGTGAAAATCCTTGGGAAAACCCTCTCTTCTCTGCCTCCTGGACTCTTGCTAAGATCTTCAGCTCCTCTTTTTTAAGACTCTTCATCTCTTCTCTGTTTTTCCTTTTCCCAGGCCCCATACCACCTCCTTTTAAGGGGTATTCAGAAACTCTGATTTTCTCTTAATTTAATATGCAGAGCAGTTAAGCTCTCTGTTTTTTAGAAGTCCAGGAAGTTGGTGTACTATGTGTGGGTGGGTGGTTAGGGGGCAGTGGGAAGGTATATGGGGATGTGTGGATGTGGGGTTGAAGTGTCATCTTCAAAATACAAGTTATCTCCCCAAACAAAGAAATCATGGCAATCCTCAGGTAGAAGCCACTGTAAATGTTAAAAGATTTAAATAGGAAATCCTCCCCCACCACCTTTTCTTTCACACTACACATGGGGATAATGGAAAATGGGAGGGTGAATTTCAGAGTCAGGGGCCCATTGCTCTGCTTTTAGAGGAGTTGTCTACAAATGCTATACATTATCAATTAAAATTTTCACCTCTTATTGATAAAATGTATCAGCTAGACATGAAAGGATGCAATCTTTCTGTACTACAAATAAATAGATTATAATTACTCAAACAAAATCATATTAAATAACTCTTTTTAAAAAATTTTATTTATTTATTTATTTATTTTAAATTATTTTTTATTAAAGATTTTATTAATTTGACAGAGAGAGACAGCCAGCGAGAGAGGGAACACAAGCAGGGGGAGTGGGAGAGGAAGAAGCAGGCTCCTAGCAGAGGAGCCTGATGTGGGACTCGATCCCAGAACGCCAGGATCACACCCTGAGCCGAAGGCAGACGCTTAAGGACTGAGCCACTCAGGCGCCCCTATTTATTTATTTTAGAGTAAGTACGAGAGGGAGTGCAAGCGTAAGTGTCCACAAGTGGGGAGGGACAGAGGGGTAGAGAGAGGGAGGACTCTGCCTTGAGCGTGGAGCCCAATGTGGGCCTGACCCTACTACCCTGAGATCATAACCTGAGCTGAAACCAAGTGTCGGATGCTTAACTGAGCCACCCAGGCACCCCTTAAATATACTCTTCTATACTGATGTACAGTATACAGGTTTATGATCACACCTTGTTTTGATTTCTGCCAATAAGAAGAAAAAGATTTTACAAGTATGTGGCATTAAAATTGACAGGCATTTTTGAGGTTTTTTAAACCACTTTTTGATAAATTATTGAGAGATGTTGGTTTTAGGTGCTATTTTTTTTCATGAGAAATTTCTCTGTCAACAGCATAAGCACTGTAGAAAAAACACCTTTAGTCATACTGTGGTCTAAAAACCAGGAAAACATTCTGTTTCTTAAGATTCCATCTAAATAATATTAGTAATTTTATCTTACATTCTGATGAATCAACTTGCCTGTAAAATATACAAACTATCCTCTATTTTTCATGGACTCTTCCATCCTCTGCTACTTATTTTCATCCTTTGAGGTAAAAAAATACCTTAGAGAAATGGCTTTCAAACTCCAGGCTAGTACACCATGCTGAACTTTACTTTGAATATTTTTAATAAAAAGTCTTTTTGATTTTAATTGCACAACCTGTTCCTTTTCTTTTAACAGTACATTTCAACAACCATAAGAATGCTATTTGTTTGTTTACTGCCTACCCATTTTTGAATGGTTAACCATAAGGTAAAAACACACTGGTATTTGTCTGTGTGAATATATATATATATGAATGTGTATGTACATTGTTATTTTGTAACTTGGCAGCTTCATTTTGATTTTACCAGTCTCAGGTGCAAATAATACAGTTCAGAGTCTTTCTCAAAGTATAACAATTGGGCCCATACCTCCCAGGAAGTCTACTCTGTTCCCTCACCCTCACTTTCAAATTTTTAAAAGATAGAATTAAAAATTTCTATTTATCAAAAGACACCTTAATTAAAATTTTTAAAGACAAAATTAAATTGGTTAGATAATTGTTACACATACAATGGATAAAAGATTAGTATCCTATATATGTGAAAATTTCTACAAATCTTTCAGTAAGAAAAAGACAAGTAACTCAGTGGAAAAATTGGTAACTGGGGTGCCTGGGTGGCTCAGTCATTGAGCGTCTGCCTTCGGCTCAGGTCATGATCCTAGGGTCCTGGGATCGAGCCCACATTGGGGGGGGGGGGTCACTGCTCAGCAGGAAGCCTGCTTCTCCCTCTCCCACTCCCCCTGCTTGTGTTCCCTCTCTCACTGTGTCTCTCTCTATCAAATAAATAAATAAAATCTTTTTAAAAATTTAAAAGAAAAGAAAAATTGGTAACTAATGCAAATAGGTATTTTATAGAAAAAGAAACATGTATGGTCAATAAACAAAGAGATGTTCAGCTTCATAACAATTAGACCAATGAAAATCAAGACTAGTTTTCGTTACTTTGGACTTTATATTAATCACAAATATGTGTGATAAAATGACATGATACACACATTTATAACAAGGCAAGGATAAACATAATATTTAAAATTATATTATTAGGAGAGGAGGCAGAATTATGGAATTAGGGAAGAATGCATAGTTGGATGTAATTGTTTGTAATATTCTAGGTTTTTGGCTTGTTGTTGGGTTCATTGTGCTTATTATTTTATTTAAAAAAATAGATTATAGCCAGTTAGCTAGCTAGCTAGCAAGCTATACTTGGACTATAGATGTTGGTGAATTATAAGTCAAAGGTAATGATTCCAATTCTGAGCAACTGAGATTCTTTAAAAAGTGACTTGGATTGGGTAGTAAACCTTTCTTAAAGACATTTCAAAAGCTTGAAGTGGTAGAGGGCTTGCAGCTAAGGGAACTTATATTAGTCAGGATGGGGAAGCTTATGCTACAATAACAAATAAACCCCTAATTTGCAAATCCTAGTGATCTGCTATAACAAAGAATTATTCTTCACATCCACAGTTCACTCATTGTACGTCTATACTCAGGGACCCAAGCTGGTGGAGGCTCCACCACCTTGTATCTGTACTATCTAAAACACTGACTCCTTGTCACAGTAGGGGGAGAAAATGCTGGAAAGTCTCAAACATGTAATTAAATGCTTTAGTTTGAAGGTGGCTCATGTGATGTATGCTCCCAGCTTATGATTACAACTACTGTTAGGACATTGACCAACTGTCCAGAGGAAGAGAAGAAATATATTTATGTAAGCACCAGAAGTCTTTAACAGAGGTTTTCAATAGAGACACAAATGGCAATGCTTTCATATCTAAATGACAAAGTATGACAGATTGAGGTAGGAGTTTTAAAGTTTGGATGCCCATGCAACGTACCTTCAGGGACTCCCAGGAATACTTGGGCTAAGCATTGAAATGAAGAGGATGAAGATCTTACACTGACCCCTAGAAATAAGTATCAGAGAATTGAGGATTGTTATTATTAATGTGAGCACATTTGAATCAAAGTAAAACTCAGGGAAACATCTGTTACATTCAGAATATTTTTCTTTTTTTTTTTTTTTAAAGATTTTATTTTATTTATTTGACAGAGAGAGAGACAGCCAGCGAGAGAGGGAACACAAGCAGGGGGAGTGGGAGAGGAAGAAGCAGGCTCCCAGAAGAAGAGCCTGATGTGGGGCTTGATCCCAGAACGCTGGGATCATGCCCTGAGCCAAAGGCAGATGCTTAACAACTAAGCCACCCAGGCACCCCTACATTCAGAATATTTCTTTTTTTTTTAATTTATTTTGAGAGCGACCATGCACAAGCTGCGGGGGAGACGCAGAGGGAGAGGGAGAGGGAGAAGTAGACTCCCCACTGAGCAGGGAGCCCAACCTGGGGCTCAATCCCAGGACCCCAGGATCATGACCTGAGCCAAAGGCAGATGCTTAACTGACTGAGCCTCCCAGGCACCCCCAGACTATTTCAGTTCATATGGATGTTAGTGTTTCCTTTGGCTCACATATCTCTCGTCTTGCCCTAAGAACAGATGTTAAATTGGAGCTGCCTTTGAAGTTACCAGGGTGTGTGAACGATCCTTCAAACTTTTAGGGGGCTAATTTGAAGGGATGTTGGGACTTCAGTAGGACTCCTTTATCTTGCTCATTTTCTTTTTTTCAAGAATCCTCTGACATTTTAGTAATTATGATACTCCAGATATTCTTAGAGATGGACATGTTATAAAAGTGTATGCTGGCACTAGGCTCCCACCATCAAAATCTCCTGTGGAAAATATTTATTTGGCTTCTCTCTGGGTGCACTGCTGTAAAAGTCTCATTCATCACTTCTCTCCCTGCCTCTTTGGCAGCTGGCTCCTGGGAAGAATATAAGCTATGCTCACATGTGAGCCAGCTCAGGACATAGACAATAAAATGGATTCCTCACTATTGATGATCTCATGTGAATTCTTCAGCTTAACACCCTAGATTCGTCCCAATGCAGGCCAGCCTTTTTTTCCTCTATCCCTTCCTACAGATTCTGGGATTCTTCTTTATTGCTACCACAGCATATTCTACATTGAGAAGAAGTCTTCGGGGTGGGATGAAGTCACCCAGATCTCTTCCAGGAAAACACAAAAATGTAATTGGCATTTAAAGGCTATATAGCAAATCACTTCAGGAAGAGAGACCAGGGGTAAAGAAAATAAGTATTGGAAAGTTTCAAGAATTGGTGTTATATCAGTTTTCATTCAGAGAGACAGAACACTAGGAAATTCTGTATATATAAAATCTCCCTGTGTGTGTGTGTCTGTGTATATATATATTTTCCTCCTACGTATTATTAAAGGACTTTATTACAGAGATTTGACTTGACAATTGTGGACACTGGTTAAGCAGTCTTTGTAAGGCTGCTGCTATTATATTTGATGCTAAAGCTTGAAGTCTGCAGGGCCAGCATTTAGGAAGGGAAAATGGATGTAAGTTTGGGGAATCACAAGATGAGCTGGGACCCCACAGGACAGACAGTAACCCATGTGAGTTCTCATTGCCCCTGACCTTGATAGTGTGGGTATCATATAGAAGCCAGGGCCCTTCATCATGGAGCTAAACACACACACCTGGCCCAGAAGTCAGAGAAGCTGAAAGAAGAGCCTAGGGGAAGGTGAGCAGCTGTGCCAGTGAAGTTAGTTAGCTGGCTAGAGACAATCTGTGTGGGCTACAAAATGGCTACTGCTTCTCTTCTGCTCTTCAACTCCCAAGAGTTTCTCCCATGGCTCACTTTAACCAGGAACATGCAGGGAAAGAAAGTCTAGAAATGTAGGTCAGCCTAACCAGGTTGATATATTACAATGCCACTGTAAGTGAATCTCCTGATATGAAATCTCTGGTTTTATTGATGAAAGAGTCCAGAATCAACCCTGTCCTCAGGTTCTCTTTTATTCTCCTTAGAAAACCTCAGAAAAGATCCTTGAGCTTCTGGACCACCTAGGATTTTCTTTTATAGGACTGTACTCTCAAGCATGAAAGGATGGTTAGAACTGCACAATAGGGTCTTCCTATACTTGGAACTGGTGACTTTCTTCTATTTGACCTCCTGCCACACCTAAGGAAGACAACCTTACTTCATATCAGTTTAACTAACATCTGTTGTGCTCCAAGTTGTGTGCCAGGCTCTTGAGGAACACGCTATCTAGTGGGGGAGATAGACACATAAATAGAAAGTCGTGCAATATGGTCAATGCCAAGGTAAAGGAATGCAGGGTGTGCTATGGGAGTAAGGAGAAGGGACAGTCTTGGCCTTGAGATATGAATCTTAAAGGATGAGTAAAAGTTAGCCAGGCAAAGAAAAGTGTAATGTGCATAGCAGACCAAAAGAGATGTCATAAATAAAGGCCCTGAAGTTTGAATCAATGATGGAAATTCTTAGAAATTAAAGTATCATGAGCATAGAATGGATAACAGGGAGTGGCAGAAGATAAAGCCAGATCATGGGTATTGCATTTGCTATACTAAGGAGCTTGAACTTCATTCTTTGGAGACACTATAGTGTTATACCTATATTAGCTAGTGATGTTCAACAGAAAATCCTACTATAATGGTGTAAACAGAAAAGGAATTGTTAGTTGGCAGAGGGTCTGTAAAGTATCCTCCAGTACTGAGAAAACACTTTAAGACCAAAAACAAAGCAAGCCACTGCATACCCATTTACACAGAATTATATTCAGGGTAACTTACTAATCAGAGGGATTGGGCAAGCTATGCAGGTGGCACACAACTATTCCCTACCTAATTTTCCCACCCAATCTGGGCCTTAATCCCTAGCTTTTATGGAGTGTGGGACATGGTGGTGAGGTCACAGCGTGGTTATCTAAAGTGGTGCCATCTGTGCACCAGAGGCTCTCTACTAGTTATCTAACATCAACCTGCATGGGGTCTGGAACACATAGCCCCAAGGGAGGTCATTGCACAACCAAGAACAAGATGGAGGACCAAAGATGGAGTCAGTGTTATCAGCACTCCTTCAGGAGTTAATTGGTTTTCTGCAACAAAAAAACTAGAGGTGGGAAACATGGGTTTGGTATGGCAACAGAACCATGTTAATCACGATTGGGGCTCTTTCTGTTTCCCTGCTCTGAAATCCTTAGTGCCATCCTCATTGTCCCGGGATGGCTGTTGCTACACCTCCAAAGTTCATATCCATATTCATGTTCATATCCACATGGCTTCTGGCTGCCAGAATTTTGTCACATGGCCTCACCTAGCTGCTGGGGTGCTAATACTTGGGATCTCTCTGGACCCCTAATGCTTACCTGCACTCTCTTTCTCTTGCTGCGCCATATCCTTGAAATAAAAGCCTTATGTGATTTCTCTGTGGAGTTTGATGAGTCCTTTTCAGTATCGGAAGTTCTTACCATGGCCAGAAAGCCTCCATGATCTGGCTGCCTGTTACCTCTCTGACTCCATTTCCTTCAGCTTCATCTCCCTTTCTCATTCAGCTCTATTCACCTTGGCACTTATTGTACTGAAACGTATCCAGCAGGCTCCAGACTTGTATCTTAGTATTTTCTATTTCTTTTGTCTAAAGCTCTATTTACATATCTACAGGGCTCCATTCTACCCTTGTGGAAAGTCAGACCTTTCCAGACTGCATCTTCTAAAATGTAATCTTGCCCCTGTAACTTTTGATTCCTTTGCCTTTCCCCCTGTCTCTCCAGACTAGAATGTAAACTGTGCAAGAGATTTTGCTTAGAACAGTGTCTGGCACATAATAGATGCTTAATAGGTGATTGAGAAGGAATAAACAAATAAAGAGGGAAGTGCAGGTCCAGCTGGGAGAGGAGGGACACACAGCCCCTTTGTTACCTGGGAAAGATTTCAAGAGAAAAGCAGGATATCAGGAGCTACTAGAGTTGGGGGAAAGGATATGTGGCATGAGCCAGGAAGGAGAGGAGATAGTTCAGAAGTATGAGGTATTGAACGTCTCTCAGGAGAAAGCTCAGGTCAGTAAACAAAACTTTATGTTGAATGTAAGCTGAGAGGTTGAATCTACTCCTAGTTGGAGTTTTCTAGGGCTTACCAAACATCTCAGTGTGTTTTTAATTAGTCTGAAATGTTGCTAATGGTGTGTGTGTGTGTGTGTGCGCACGTATATATGTTCCACTGACTTTTCTTAGATAGAACATTATTTTTAACTATGAATTTGGTCTTTCCTTTAAAATAATCCCTATAAATGTAGCTTGAAAATTGATTTTGTAATGGAAGTTTGTGCTGAAAATGTGGAGGAAGAAACTTAGATCAACGCAGATTACTGTGTTTCCTCTTATTCACAAAGGGACCCTTTCTTATCTTATGCTAGAGAGGTGTGTGTGTGTGTGTGTTTAAACTCATAGTGAATAAAAACAGAGAGGAGGAATATATTGAGAACGAAGAGAATAAAATATATAAAAGCATATAAGATAAGTGCACTCTTGCAGATAAAAGTTACACCTTTATAGAAAGAAGATTTTTTTTTTCCACTTTAAAATATCAGATTCATTTCAACAAGGCAGAATCCATGCATGATTGTAAAATAGTTTATCTCCACTTTCCCAGAGCTCTTAAGGTGACCTGATAAGGTCAAATAGGGAATCATGGAAGTTGAAATAATTTCCACCAAATATCAGACATCTCTTGAGATGTTTTGTTCTGTTGCTTGGGAATAAATAGGGGTTTTTGTTTTTGCTTCTTTGCTTGTTCATTTACACTTATTTGTCTTTAAATTGATAATATATGCACACGATAGAAATTCAAAATGTACAAAATAATAGAATAAAAAAGTAGACTGTTTCTTACCACAATCCTCCCCACTCTCCACCCACACCGAGTTCTCCTCCCTGGACACAACCTTGATTACCCAGTATGCAATACATTACTGAACTTTGCTTTTTTCACTTAATAATTTATTTTGGAGGTAATTCCATATCAGAACATACAGACTTGTGTCCTTCCTTTAAGAATTGCATAGTTGGGGGGGGAGAATTGTATAGTGGGATTATAAATTTTAATAGGGAAGTTTTTTCTTTCTTCACCTATGGAAGAGATCAATGCTTAGCTTAATGAAGATACAATCATTGATATGAGGAATTAAGATCTCATAGGGAGAGATTTTTAAGTGAGTGAACTTCTTGGGAGCCTTCCAGACTCTTCTAGAAATAGGGTTGGTAGGTAAATCAAGCAACTCTATGTAGAAACCACTCATCTACCCATTTGTGAATAGAACTGATCTTTTTTTTTAATTGAAATATAGCTGACACACAGTGTTACATTAGTTTTCAAGTATACAACATAGTGACTTGACAATTCTATATGTTATGCTGTGCTAACAAGTGTAGCTACCATCTGTTACCATGAACACAGTTATAATACCATTAACTGTATTCCCAATATATACCTTTTATCCCCATGACTTACTCATTCTGTTACAGTAAGCCTGCATCTCCCACTCCTCTTCACTTATTTTGGCCAACCCCCCAACCACCTCCCCTCTCACAACCATCTTTTTATTTTCTGTATTTATAGGTGGTTTTGATTTTCATTTGCCTGGTGATTAGTGATGTTGAGCATCTTTTCATGCATCTGTTGGCCACCTGTATGTCTTCTGTGGAAAACTATTCAGGTCCTCTGCCCATTTTTAAATCAGATTATTTGTGGGGTTTTTTGGTGTTGAGTTGTATAAGTTCTTTATATGTTTTGGATATTAACCCCGTTTTGGGTATATCATTTAACTTCTTCCATTCAGTAGTTTGTCTTTTCATTTTGTTGATGGTTTCCTTTGCTGTGGAACAGCTTTTTATTTTGGTGTAGTAACAATAGTTTATTTTTGCTTTTGTTTCCCTTGCCAGAGGAGACATACCTAGAAAACTGTTGCTAAGTGAATAGAGTTGATCTTAACTTCAGATTCCACAATGATGAGTTGGTGTCTTTTGGTCTCTAAATATTGCTTATTAAATATCATGGTTATAAAAACAACCTTTGTTGTTTTTTCTTTCTTCAGTCTTCGGTATTTCTTTTAATTGCTTTCCATAATTCACAAGAAAAGCAATGCCTTCCTCATTTTAGATAATGCTTTGAACTAAGATTGTTTAGCATATTGTCTTCAGCATTAAAAAACTATAACATATTTTAGATGTACTTCAGATATTATAATCACATACTTGATCCTTGAGATGAATTAAATTTCGGGGGAATTTCACTTGTATTGCTTACATGACATTTTTTCAAAATGAAGTATTGCTCTCAAAAAAATTAAATCAGATTGTAATTAAGTCAAGTTAAATGTCTTCTTGGAAAATTAAATATCGACCTTGTTGAATTCATATTTTGTTTTTTTATAAAGCCCTTTGGGGAACTAAAAATCAGTGCAATGTGATTCAGAATAAACCACATTTAGTTTGTTTTCCTCAGACTCAAATAGATGCACAATCTTCTCTAACGTCACCAGCTTGGATTTCTTACTTTATTGTTGCTCACGGGTGTTCTCCCAAGGCATCCCCCACATTAATGTGCTGTTCTTTCTCATCTGAATCTAATAACACCCCAGTGATTCCATCAACTTGGAGTAGTGACTGTTTGCAGCCCAGAAATGACTTCTGAAATGAATTTGGAGCTTACAGATGTATGCTTGTCCTTGGCTTCTGTGTCTACTGATGGGAATTTATTTCTCTTCATATTAATAAAGATAGTATCCCAAGGACCATGGAAAGTATTGTCTAACTTTGAAAGGCACCACATTTTGAAGAAAAGTACCTTTAAAAATTTTTATTTACTGTTTTAAATAAAAATGGTGTGCACTACTTGGTCAATCCTAGTCCATGGAGATTGGAGTGTGCTTATTCTCTCTGTAGCAGTGTTTCCTTTTAGCCTTAAAATGCAAGGAGTGAGTTAATGATATGCATGCTTAAGTATTGAAGGGAAATGTAATGGTGTCAGTTTCTTCTGAAATGAATCAAAAAAGAAAATAATATGGATTGATGGGTGGACAGATAGGTGCTAAAGCAAGTAGAGTATAATATTAATGGTAAATCTGGATGGTAGGTATTCACTGTAATATTGATGTAGGAAAGATGTTAGGGTTTGGAGCCAACAGCCAAGAAAGAATTCTTGAGACATGTTTAGTGCAAAAAGGTGGTTTTACTGAAGCAAGGGGATAGAACCCAAGGACAGAAGGAGGGGCTACCCTGGGATTGTGAGGAGCAACTGATTATATACTTCGGAGTTGGGGGCAGTAAAGACAAAGGGACGTTTCCAAAAGGACTTTCATATGTTAAAGGCTCACAGGATACTGGAGGCCTAGCTACTGTTAAACTAAGGCTGTTTTTCCCTCTAACAAGGCATTAACATTAAGACAGTTGGGAGTTTCCTGGAGGAATGGGCTGCAGGTTCCAAGGAAATTTCATTTTGTCTACATTTCCTTCTGCCTTTGTTCCCCACATCAGTAGTGTTGCATCAGCTCCTTGTTGCCCAGGCCAGACTCCATTCACCATTTAAACTACAATAAGCAATTTAGAAGTTTAATTTCCACTGGAGGTTAATCCTGTAGAATCCAAAGATGTTAATAGATCCTAAAAATAAGATTGATTTCCTATTAAAAAATATACAAGTTGGCTTTCTTAGAACCATTAGCAGCTTACCATACCTCACTAGATTTCTGTATTTGCTGGCCTGTTGTTACAATGGAAGATTCATAAGTGTTTCTTCTGTGGCACTCTAGCAAGGTGTTTATTTGCCTTGTGAATATAGAGAGCATGACTCTTTTGGGTCTTTGAGTACTCAGTTTTATAATGAAATGCAAAGCTTTATATTTTTTTATCCTTTTTGATGTGGTTCTGGAATATAGGTGAGGTTTGGTGAGGTAAGGTCCAGAGCCGACAACTAAGAAAGAATTCTTAAGATGTCTCTGGTGCAAAGCGGTGGTTTTATTAAAGCACAGGGACAGGACCTGTGAGTATAAAGAGCTGCACCAGGGTTGTGAGGAGCAATTGATTATATACTAAGGGGTTGGGGGAGATAAGAAAAAAGGGATGTTTTCAAAAGAATTTTCATATGCTAAGGAGGACCTAGAAGATACCCGAGGCTTTGCCATAGTCAAGTTAAGGTTGTTTTTCCCTCTAGCAAGGCATTAATATTAAGACAGTTAGGAGCTTCCTGGAAAAATGTCACACGTTTCCCACCCAGGAGTGGGGGGTGGGGGAAGTTGCAGGGTGTCCACTTGTGCTTGTCTTCAGCTAGCCTTCGGCTCCCTCATCACTTTGAAGGTTGGTTAACATAACTTTGAGCTTCTTATACAATAGACCTAAGCAAAAAAAAAAAAAAAAGTATAAATAAATTGTAAACAAAGAAATGCTTTCTTCTAGTTTATTGAGAGGGCAGTTCTGTATAAACATACATATTTGGCCTGGGTTAAAAGTAAGATCTAATGCATCCAGAGGAGGAACAAAGACTATCATTGTTCCAGAGAATTGAGAAAGAGCTTGGTGCTATATTCATAATCCTTTCTAGCAGTATCTTTCAAAAAGTCTACATTGCATTATTAAATAGAGGATAAATGGTAAAAATTTACTACGTTTTCCCATGAAGCATTCCTGAACATAATTGGAGTGAATGGCCCATGGGGATTTGATTTACTAAGGGACAGTCTTAGGTTCTGAGGCGAAGCAAAATATGCCACCTCAAAATATGCCTCTTTGGCATTGAGCTGGTTATTTTTAACAGGGGACAGAGGGAAAACCCTAAAAACTGAGTAGATGCTACCTTCAGTTATAGAACTTTACATTTGTAAGGGAAATCTCTCCATTTGTAAGGGTGTCTTTCTCCCCCCAAAGGGAGATGACTCTAATTGTCTAGAAACTCTTATCAGTGGAGAATGCATGGACTTAAATCTGCATTACAACCTTACCCTTGTTTACCGTATTTTTGCCTGGTTACCTCCCGTAACTGGCTTAGTTCTTCCTCCCCCCCCCAACATCTTTTGTCTTTAGCTAGAGATGGTACTAAAGGTGATGGCCTAGGCTATTTTGGTTTGTTACTCAGTTTCCTGAGTCTCTTCTGTGTATATAGCAGATAAACATGTTATTAAACATCTTGTTTGTCTCCTGTTAATCTGTCTTGTATTCTGGGGGCTGTAGGGCAAAAATTATTTTTCTTCCAGTATAGTTCTTATAAAGGAGAAATCTCATGTTCCTACTTGCAGCAAATTCTGTTGGGGCAAATGAAGTAGAAAGTGTCGAAGCGGAGTAGGTAAAACAGGTAGAGCCTGAAGACAGTACTTCCAATCCCAGTGATGCCACAAGGGCTGAAGCCCAAGAGCGAGGGCCTCAGGTCCATCATCATGAGTGTTGTTGGCTTTGCACAAGAAAGAATTCAAGTGCATCTCAGTTAGAGAAAGGGACAAAGATTTATTAAGTGTGGAAGTAAGAAAGGAGCTACTTCACAAAGTAACAGTCTCTTCTTCCAGATGGGAAGAGGATCCCCTTTGTCTCTAACGAAGGGGTTTTTTTTTGTTTTTTGTTTTTTTTTAATTAGCTAACTGTATAGGGAGGACCTTACTCTTTAACTTTGGGTTTATCATTTATATTGGGCAATTTGTTTTTCCATTGTCTTAGGGTTGTGAAATTACCCACAGGGAGCAATTTTCAGAATGTCTGGCCTTTGTGGTTTTTACTGCCAGAGGGAGTGTGGTCTTGTGGTCTTCCATGAGTCAGATCTTGTGGCTCTTTCTATTATCTGCTCACTTGTAGGTTAAGGGTTAGTCTAAAACCAAAATGGCTTTACTTTGGTCAATTTGTCTCCCTAGTCTCCTTTCCCTCTTGCCTCACCAGTACCCAAAATGTAACTGGGGAGGCGTGTCCATCTTATGTAAGGTCTGGGAATCGGTTGAGATCCCCAGTTGTACAGGGAATCTATGTGGAATCCCACAACTTCCTTCAGGAAGGAGCAAGTTCTTGCTCTGTTGTCTTGCCTTTTTCCAAGACAATAATAAGGCAAATTAAGGACGTGTCCTTACTGGCTTGTCTTGCTTTGCCAAATTTGGAGTTAACTGGGGGTTATGTAATTCAATATATTTTTATATATCGAAAATAAGGAGAGCTAGTTGAGGTATAAGACAATCATCAAAAGACAAACTTGAACATTTTTCACTATACACTATAGTTGAGCTGAAAAAAATAAACTAATTGTGGTTGGTACATAAAGTCCTTAATTTGCATACACAGCTGAGTATGTAATTATGTACATACATACATGGCTCTGAATTCAAAAAGGAATGTGTTACCACAATGTTAGAATATAGTCACTGCAGGCAAAGGATAATAAGGTAGTATGAAGAACCAGGGATCAGAGAGATAGGTAAATAAAAAATGCATTCATACTTATTTTAAGAGGCTACTTGTGTGAATGGGGATAATATATTGAGAGAAGCTTAATTAACTAAGGCTTTGAAGTAGTAGAGATATTTAATGAATGTTTGGCATACTCAAAATTGATTGAGGAAGTCTTCTCTCATAAAAATTTCTTGGGAAATCATCGTTTATCCTTAATGAATAAATAAAATATCAATGAAAAGGAATCATAATGATTGAGATTCTCATTGCAGTTTATTGAGTAACACCCAAATAGGGGCTTTGAGGGAAATTTTATTTCTCTTTGACAACAAACATATCTTAAAAATGGGGTTCTTTCCCTCAGACTATTTCAAACTTAATGGAAGAAGAGATGAGATGTGTAAATGACCAAAATAATGCAGCAATGATTACATTTAATTTGAAGTTGTTATTTAAGATAACATGTCAACTTGTCAAGATATCTAGTTGACTGACATTCTTGTAGAATTCCAAATTTCTTCCTGTCCCATCAGAGTTCCCATTTCTGTCATTACATAGATTTTAAATTGAACACTGAGCCAGAAACAGGACACCCACCAACAGATCTCTGTCATGTTATTTCACATTTCTGTTTGTCAATTCCAACACAAATATACGCAAAAGAAAATGTTACATTCGCAAGCCCTTAAACAGTCTAGTGCTGAAGGTCTTGAGGAGGGAAATTAAGCTATGGGCTGTTAGCAGATCATGCACTTGTCCATAATGATGATCTATCAGATCCCATATTCTGAGCGCCTGGGTGGCTTCAGTCAGTTAAGCGTCTGCCTTCTGCTCAGGTCATGATCTCGAAGGGGTCTTAGGAAGGAGTCCTGCATCAGGCTCTCGCTCAGCGGGAGTCTGCTTGTCCCTCTCCCCTCTGCCCCTTCCCCTGGCTTGTGAGCTCTCTCTCCTTCTCTTGCTCTCTCGAAATGAATAAATAAAATCTTTAAAAAAAAGAATCCCATATTCTCTGCTTCAAAGTATTAACGCTAAGATAAACATACATAGCATAACATATAAACATATATAGCATATACATATATATATATATATATATGTTTCAACATATAAAGCATAAAAATTCAAAATGCTAGAGCTATTTGATACTGTTGGGGAAACATCATCTAGAGGATATGACTGCTGATTGACAGGTGAGCTGGATCCTGGCACTTGGAGAGCTCTTCATAGCCCTCCCCTGTCCTTGGAATGTGGGTTCCCCTTGCCTTTCCAGCTCCCAGAGGACACAGCATGCTCCAGCTCCAAGGACACACAGCACCTGACATGATGATGGGTGTTAAAATACCTCGCACAGTACGGTAACTGAGCCAGCCCAGTTAGGAGCCTCCTTATAAACTTTTAAAGATTTGGTAGGCAGATGCAGGGATCCCAAGACAAGCTGTGTATGTTACGCCCTTTGCTTATTAAACTGCCACTGACCAACCTCCACTCTTCTTCTTTGGTCTCTCCCTGCCCTCTGACCATAGGGGCTGGTTCGACACTACGTCTGGGAAGCTCCTGAGAGGGTTGCATGAACTAACAGAAACATCTGTTAGTATTATATTAAATATAATTAAGAGAGTCACAAAGGTTGAATCAAGATATATCTTCCTAGGAGAATTCAATTTTAGGATGTCATTTGCATAAACTATGATGTAAACTGTACCCCCAGGAGTTCTGAAGTGGGACCATCCTATTAAGAAGAATATTTAGATAATTTATGCCACTTGCAAAGTAACTCTAAGGTTAATATGTTTTAGGGGTGGTAATTAGTTTTTCTTTTTTTCCTTTTTTTTTTTTTTTGCTAAGGTGGTAATTTATGATTATCCCTAGAAGAGGAGGGGAAAATCAGTGAAGAGATAAAGGGATATCTTTCCGTAATCCTTTCTCTCCATTCTCTCCTACCTAAACATACATCTAGCCAGATGGGTTAGCCTACGTCTCACTCGAGAAGGGGTGGGCAAATACACCAAAAGAGTTGTGTTGATGAAAGGTTTTATGACTGGGTTTTCCTGAGCCAGGTTCAATGAAGAGATGGAGGAGTCATTCACTTAACTTCAGCACAGGGACCCAACGGGCAGCCAACGAGATCATGCAATAGCAGTTATGCCCAGCTAAGCCACAGAGGCATGCAAGGACTAGAATGGCTACAACAAGCACAAGATAGTTATGACTGGGCCAAAGCCAAACAGAGTCAGCTTTGTAAAATGATGCTCAGGAATTTCAACATAACTTGGCAAGCTTTTTGAAAAAGAGAAAGGGTCTTGGGGCAAAAACAAAAAATTGTATCTTACTGTTAATGTGACTGTATACTTCCTCACAGATTGGACCACTCCTGGAATATTTAGGTTTCAAAAATGTAACATTGGGGCACCTAGGTGGCTCAGTTGATTAAGCACATCAGACTTCAGCTCAGGTCATGATCTCATGGTCCTGGGATTGAGCCCCACATTGGGCTCCATGTCAGCAGGGAGTCTGCTCTCTCCCTTCTCTCCCTCTCTCTCTCTCTCTCTCTCAAATAAATAAATAAATAAATAAAATCTTTTTAAAAATGTAACTCTAATTTAAAAAGAAACCATATGCAGGTGCACTGGGTGGCTTGGTCAGTTAAGTGTCTGACTCTTGGTTTTGGCTCAGGTCATGATCTCATGGCCCTGCTCTCGCACTCAGCAGGAGAGTCTTGCTCTCTCCTGACAGTAAAAAATAAACCATATAAAACTTAAAAGTCCAGTTGCTTTCTAACATACTGTGAAAATAAACAGTGGTTGAAAATGAATGAAAAGGCAAAAATGAAGTTCAATGTTATTTAATAATTATTGCAAATGATCTTTAAAACCCATTGCATCCTTATTATCACAAATTTAAGAACACTAGGTTGCAGCTGGTGGGGACAAGAGGAGTGGAAACAGAAAAAGAGATGAAGAGACCCTGGATGGATGAGAAAAGTGAGCAGAGGTCCAGCCTCTGCCTCCTAGGGCTGCCATACATGCCTGGTTGCCCCTCCCCAAATAACCCTTCCTAAAATGCCTTCAACACCCATCTCCATTTGTCTCAGAGACTAGCCCTGCAAAACTGGCCTAAGTAGCTGTATTGATTGAGCTTTACTTATAGGTATTCGCTTCAGGTCATCAGCAGCTTTTCTTAGCCTCCAGTACAGCTCAGACACTCAAGAGTAATCCATGTGTGAGATGATATTGCAATGTGATGAGTAATTCTGCTAGCCAAACTGAACCCCTTGGATAACAAAGCATTTATTCAGTTTCTCTTGCTGGGTGGAACTGAGCCCGGAGGTTAGAGCTGAGGGTTTCTTCTTTGTACCAAAGCTATAACACCCAGCTGGGATGTGATTAAAAATTCTTCCACTAAGCAAAAAGTAAACAAGCTAAAGCAAGGATCAGATGCATGGCTCAGAAAATGGTTTAAAAGTAATGATGGAGCTCAGAGCAGACCATTCTAAAATATGCCAAAAGTAGCATATTGATGTTTCGTTAAAATTACTTGAAAGAGCCAGTGCAAGAAGGATGCCCGACCCTCCTCTCTGTCCTAATGAAAGCATGAAATAAATCTCTAGCATGAAAGTTACCTTCTCTGCATCAGGAGGTAGACATCCTTATCACCAGAAATAGAGAATTCAGAGTCAAGAAGGTCATGTAAACAAACTTTGCTTAGTTTCTTCGCTAATTAGTACCCAAACCTAAGTTTGTTTGTCTTATCAGTTCTTCACAAATCTATTGCTTCTTTGTCAAAAGGTATATAAACAGCCCTGCTTTAGTCATTCTGTAAGTCCCATATCTACGAGGTCTCTGCACATATAAAGTTAAATTTATATATTTTTTCCTGTTAATGTCTTGTGTCGTGTTACATTAAGACAAGCCAAAAACCCAAAAGGGGTAAGGAAAATTTTCACCTCCCCAACAATAGGACCTCTCTTGTTGGCATTCTTTCATGTGCAATCCTTTCTGTGCTTCTTTTAACCCATTTTCCATCTAGATTATCTATATTCAACACTACTAATATTTTTGTGCTGGGTGAGTCTTTATTGTAGAGGCTGTCCTATGCACTGTTGGCTGTTTAGCAGCCTAATGCTCTTGGGGCTAAATAACCCATGGCTGAGAATCTGATCTAAAATTAAATGTCTCTAATAAAAATTAAATTAAATTAAATTAAATGTCTCCATAACTGATGGCCAAATGGTACATCAACAAGAGCACTCAAAAACAAAAACAAAAAATCCCTGCCAATGAAAATGATTTACAGGATTTTTTTAACAAAAGAGCCTAATGCTAGCTTACTGTGTTTTTCCCCCTGTTAACAAGATTTTCATGGTGTAAGAGGAGTTTTAAGGGCTCGGGTTTTGATGGTGGGTGAAATGAGAAACTGCCAAAAGTGTGGAGTCCAGGGATGACTTAGCATCTTACTAATTCACAGATACTACATGAAAAGAGATTGGATCTAACGTGAAGAGCAAAACCAAAGCAGAAACTGTCACTGAGAGGCTACCCCAAGGATCTAGGTAAGGCCTGCTATGGGCTGAGACAAGTAGACAAGACAGTAAGTTTGGATTCTAGATATATTTTGAAAGTCAAGAAAATGGGATTCCAGAGGTATCAGATATGGGGCATAAGAGAGAAAGAAGACTCAAGAATGACTCTAAGGTTTTTGGTCTGAGAATATTGCTTTAAATTATAACTTCAGTAAGTGTATAATTCATAATACTTTATAAAATATGCTTATTATGTGGGCAGTTTTTTTTGAAGATTTATTTATTTTAGAGAGAGACATTACAAGTGGGGGAGGGTGGAGGAAGAGAGAGATCTCAAGCAGACTCCCTGCTGAGCGCAGAGCCCAAACTGAGCTTGATCCCACTCTGAGATTGACCTGAGCCAAAATCAAGAGTCAGACACTTAACTGAGGCTGAGCCACCCAGGCACCCCTGGCACTTTTTAAAAATAAAAGAGAAATAATCAGACTAACCATAAAGTCATCTTTGTTTGAATATAAGTTTGACAAAAGCAATAGTGTAAGTACACAACTCAAAAATATCCAACCTCTTGAAATTAAAATAATTCATTTAAAAAATGGATCAAAAGAAAAATGGTTTAGAGAAAATTCAAAACCAAAATCATCAAAATCTATAGGGTGAGATGAGTCTTGAAAGGAGAACGTTCTGGAGTTCAGAAGAAAAGAGGCACAAAGATTGGGCAGCAGGAATAACCATGTCAATGCAAGGCAGTGAGAGAACCTGGCACTTTAGCACTGTGTTAAATGTTCAATGTGGCTAGAATCTTCAGTGTAAGGAGGAAACGATAAGGATAGTAGGGCTCCTAATCCACTGTATTATATGCCATGCCAAATAGTCACATTTCATCCTGAATGTCTGTGGGAACACTGTAGGATTTAAAACTGGAAGAAACATTTTAAACAACAATGAGCACTGGCTCTTTTGAAAAAATATTTAGTATGTAGTTCTGGGGCTTTTTGCCCTCAGGTTATTAAAAAACAAAAATTTATTATTTACAATCGCTCATGAGATAGTATATTTGGTGACTCGAACGTCTATTGTGGCTATCAGCCGTTGGATCAGGCGTGATACCAGGTGTCCTGGTTCAACCTAGTAGTTTGACTCTGATCAGAAAACAAAGGGATGTGTGAAGCTGTGTGCTATATGCTTGCTACTGAACCCTACCTACCTATACCATCATAAATAAAAGCTCAGTTTTTTTAAAAGGAGAAGAGAATATGAAAGATAAGAAGCAGGGCCACTCCACGGCCCAACACGGAATTACTGTTTATTTAGACACGTTTTTATCCTTTTACATTTTTTTGTTTAAGCCCTTCAGCTACTAAGTAACTCCATAAATAT
>NW_024423319.1:112391489-112414750 GCF_017311325.1 Ursus maritimus
AACCAAGTTTGAATAAAATTAGGGGAAATTTCCTGGAAAAAAAAATGTAGATGTGGTCTACTTTTGAATTTTATATCTTCTTCCTTTTTTAAAAAAAATTTATTTCTTTATTTGAGAGAGAGTGAGAGAGAGAGAGAGAGCACAAACAGGGGGGAGGGGCAGACAGAGAGGGAGAAGCAGACTCCTTGCTGATCAGGGAGCCCAACACAGGGCTTGATCCCAGGACCCTGGTATCACGACCTGATCCGAAGGCAGATAGCCAACCAACTGAGCCACCCAGGTGTACCAAATTTTATATCTTCTTACATAGATATGTAAATAAGAATAAAACTTTTTGTATTTTTAATAACCTGAGGGCAAAAAGCCCCAGAACTACATACTAAATATTTTTTCATAAAGAGCCAGTGCTCATTGTTGTTTAAATGTTTCTTCCAGTTTTAAATCCTACAGTGTTCCCACATGACATTCAGGATGAAATGTGACTATTTGGCATGGCATATAATACAGTGGATTATGGAGCCCTACTTATCCTTTACCGTTTCCTCCTTACACTGAAGATTCTAGCCACATTGAACATTTAACATAGCCTAAGGGTGCCAGGTTCTCTCACTAGCCTTGCATTGACATGGGTTATTCCTGCTGCCTGGAATCTTTTGTGCCTCTTCTTCTCTTCATGAACTGTTTCTCATCTTTCAAGACTCATCTCACCCTATAGATTTTGATGATTTTGGTTTTGAATTTTCTACTAAACCATTTTTCTTTTGATCCATTTTTTAAATGAATTATTTTTAATTTCCAAGAGGTTGGATATTTTTGATTTGTTTGTACTTACACTATTGCTTTTGTCAAACTTATATTCAAACAAAGATGACTTTATGGTTAGTCTGATTATTTCTCTTTTATTTTTAAAGTGCCAGGGGTGCCTGGGTGGCTCAGTCAGTTAAGTGTCTGACTCTTGATTTTGGCTCAGGTCATGATCTCAGAGTTGTGGGATCAAGCCTAGCTTTGGGCTCTGCGCTCAGCAGGGAGTCTGCTTGAGATTCTCTCTTCCCTCCACCCCTCCCCCCACTTGTACATGCTCTCTCTCTAAAATAAATAAATCTTCAAAAAAAAAACTGCCCACATAATAAGCATATTTTATAAAGTATTATGAATTATACACTTACTGAAGTTATAATTTAAAGCAATATTCTCAGACCAAAAAACCTTAGAGTCATTCTTGAGTCTTCTTTTTCTCTCTTATGCCCTGCATATCTGATACCTCTGGAATCCCATTTTCTTGACTTTCAAAATATATCTAGAATCCAACTACTTCTGTCTTGTCTACTTGGGTCTCAGCCCATAGCAGGCCTTACCTAGATCCTTGGGGTAGCCTCTCAGTGACAGTTTCTGCTTTGGTTTTGCTTCTACGTAGATCCAATCTCTTTTTCATGTAGTATCTGTGAATTAGTAAGATGCTAAGTCATCCCTGGACTCCACACTTTTGGCAGTTTCTCATTTCACCCACCATCAAAACCCGAGCCCTTAAAACTCCTCTTACACCATGAAAAATCTTGTTAACAGGGGGGAAAAAACACAGTAAGCTAGCATTAGGCCTTTTTGTTAAAAAAAATCCTGTAAATCATTTTCATTGGCAGGGATTTTTTTGTTTTTGTTTTTGTGAGTGCTCTTGTTGATGTACCATTGGCCATCAGTTATGGAGACATTTAATTTAATTTAATTTAATTTTTATTAGAGACATTTAATTTTAGATCATTGATTCTCAGCCATGGGTTATTTAGCCCCAAGAGACATTAGGCTGCTAAACAGCCAACAGTGCATAGGACAGCCTCTACAATAAAGACTCACCCAGCACAAAATATTAGTAGTGTTGAATATAGATAATCTAGATGGAAAATGGGTTAAAAGAAGCACAGAAAGGATTGGCCACTGAAAGAATGCCAACAAGAGAGGTCCTATTGTTGGGGAGGTGAAAATTTTCCCTTACCCCTTTTGGGTTTTTTGGCTTGTCTAATAAGTAAACTGACACAAGACATTAACAGGAAAAAATATATAAATTTAACTTTATATGTGCAGAGACCTCGTAGATATGGGACTTACAGAATGACTAAAGCAGGCTGTTTATATACCTTTTAGACAAAGAAGCAATAGATTTGTGAAGAACTGATAAGACAAACAAACTTAGGTTTGGGTACTAATTAGCGAAGAAACTAAGCAAAGTTTGTTTACATGACCTTCTTGACTCTGAATTCTCTATTTCTGGTGATAAGGATGTCTACCTCCTGATGCAGAGAAGGTAACTTTCATGCTAGAGATTTATTTCATGCTTTCATTAGGACAGAGAGGAGGGTCGGGGCATCCTTCTTGCACTGGCTGTTTCTCAAGTAATTTTAACGCAAAACAATCAATATGCTACTTTTGGCATATTTTAGAATGGTCTGCTCTGAGCTCCATCATTACTTTTAAACCATTTTCTGAGCCATGCATCTGATCCTTGCTTTAGCTTGTTTACTTTTTTGCTTAGTGGAAGAATTTTTAATCACATCCCAGCTGGGTGTTATAGCTTTGGTACAAAGAAGAAACCCTCAGCTCTAACCTCCGGGCTCAGTTCCACCCAGCAAGAGAAACTGAATAAATGCTTTGTTATCCAAGGGGTTCAGTTTGGCTAGCAGAATTACTCATCACATTGCAATATCATCTCACACATGGATTACTCTTGAGTGTCTGAGCTGTACTGGAGGCTAAGAAAAGCTGCTGATGACCTGAGCGAATACCTATAGAAGTAAAGCTCAATCAATACAGCTACTTAGGCCAGTTTTGCAGGGCTAGTCTCTGAGACAAATGGAGATGGGTGTTGAAGGCATTTTAGGAAGGGTTATTTGGGGAGGGGCAACCCAGGCATGTATGGCAGCCCTAGGAGGCAGAGGCTGGACCTCTGCCTCACTTTTCTCATCCATCCAGGGTCTCTTCATCTCTTTTTCTGTTTCCACTCCCTTGTCCCCACCAGCTGCAACCTAGTGTTCTTAAATTTGTGATAATAAGGATGCAATGGGTTTTAAAGATCATTTGCAATAATTATTAAATAACATTGAACTTCATTTTTGCCTTTTCATTCATTTTCAACCACTGTTTATTTTCACAGTATGTTAGAAAGCAACTGGACTTTAAGTTTATATGGTTTATTTTTATTTTTTTTAAAGATTTATTTATTTGAGAGAGAGTGTGTGTGCACAAATGAGTAGGGGGAGAGGCAAAGGGAGAGAATCTCAAGCAGACTCCCTGCTGAGTGCAGACAGGGCCCATGAGATCATGACCTGAGCCAAAACCAAGAGTCAGACACTTAACTGACCAAGCCACCCAGTGCACCTGCATATGGTTTCTTTTTAAATTAGAGTTACATTTTTTAAAAAGATTTTATTTATTTATTTATTTATTTGAGAGAGAGAGAGAGAGAGAGAGGGAGAGAAGGAGAGAGCAGACTCCCTGCTGACATGGAGCCCAATGTGGGGCTCAATCCCAGGACCATGAGATCATGACCTGAGCTGAAGTCTGATGTGCTTAATCAACTGAGCCACCTAGGTGCCCCAATGTTACATTTTTGAAACCTAAATATTCCAGGGTGGTCCAATCTGTGAGGAAGTATACAGTCACATTAACAGTAAGATACAATTTTTTTGTTTTTGCCCCAAGACCCTTTCTCTTTTTCAAAAGCTTGCCAAGTTATGTTGGGGGAATTCCTGGAGCATCATTTTACAAAGCTGACTCTGTTTGGCTTTGGCCCAGTCATAGCTATCTGTGCTTGTTGTAGCCATTCTAGTCCTTGCATGCCTCTGTGGCTTCTTAGCTGGGCATAACTGCTATTGCATGATCTCGTTGGCTGCCGTTGGGTCCCTGTGCTGAAGTTAAGTGAATGACTCCTCCATCTCTCTTCATTGAACCTGGCTCAGGAAAAACCCAGTCATAAAACCTTTCATCAACACAACTCTTTTGGTGTATTTGCCCAATTCCCCTCTCGAGTGAGACGTAAAAGTAACCCATCTGGCTAGATGTATGTTTAGGTAGGAGAGAATGGAGAGAAAGGGATACGGAAAGATATCCCTTTATCTCTTCACTGATTTTCCCCCTCCTCTTCTAGGGATAATCATAAATTACCACCTTAGCAAAAAAAAAAAAAAAGGAAAAAAAGAAAAAATAAGTACCACCCCTAAAACATATTAACTCTTAGAGTTACTTTGCAAATTGGCATAAATTATCTAAATATTCTTCTTAATAGGATGGTCCCACTTCAGAACTCCTGGGGGTACAGTTTACATCATAGTTTATGCAAATGACATCCTAAAATTGAATTCTAGGAAGATATATCTTGATTCAACTTTGTGACTCCTTAATTATAATTTAACTATAATACTAACAGATGTTTCTGTTAGTTCACAACCCTCTCAGGAGCTTCCCAGACGTAGTCTGAAACCAGCCCCTATGGTCAGAGGGCAGGGAGAGACCAAAGAAAGAGGCAGGTTGGTCAGTGGCAGTTTTAATAAGCAAAAGGAGCGTAACATACACAGCTTGTCTTGGGATCCCTGCATCTGCCTACCAAATCTTAAAAGTTTATAAGGAGGCTCTAACTGGGCTGGCTCAGTTACCTGTACTGTGCAGGTATTTTCAACACCACATCATCATGTCAGTGCTGTGTCCTTGGAGCATGGAGCAATGCTGTGTCCTCTGGGAGCTGGAAAGGCAAGGGGAACCCACATTCCAAGGACAGGGGAGGGTATGAAGAGCCTCCAAGTGCCAGGATCCAGCTCACCTGTCAATCAGCAGTCATATCCTCTAGATGATGTTTCCCAACAGTATCAAATAGCTCTAGCATTTTGAATTTTTATGCTTTATATATTGAAACATATATATATATATATATGTATATGCTTTATATATGTTTATATGTTATGCTATGTATGTTTATCTTAGCGTTAATACTTTGAAGCAGAGAATATGGGATTCTTTTTTTTCTTTAAAGATTTTATTTATTCATTTCGAGAGAGCAAGAGAAGGAGAGAGAGCTCACAAGCCAGGGGGAAGGGCAGAGGGAGAGGGACAAGCAGACTCCCCGCTGAGCAGAGAGCCTGATGCAGGACTCCTTCCTAAGACCCCGAGATCATGACCTGAGCAGAAGGCAGACGCTTAACTGACTGAGCCACCCAGGCGCCAGAATATGGGATTCTGATATGATCATCATTATGGACAAGTGCATGATCTGCTAACAGCCCATAGCTTAATTTCCCCTCCTCAAGACCTTCAGCACTAGACTGTTTAGGGCTTGGTAATGTAACATTTTCTTTGCGTATATTTGTGTTGGAATTGACAAACAGAAATTGAAATAACATGACAGGAGACTGTTGGTGGGTGTCCTGTTTCTGGCTCAGTGTTCAATTTAAAATCTATGTAATGACAGAAATGGGAACTCTGATGGGACAGGAAGAAATTTGGAATCTCTACAAGAATGTCAGTCAACTAGATATCTTGACAAGTTGACATGTTATCTTAAATGGAAGCATCATTTATGGGTCTTCTAATATTGGATTGAGTTCCCTGACCGCAGTCTAATCTCATTTTAGGCCATATAGATGACTTAAGAAAATTTTTTGTGTTAAAAAATATTTGTAGTCTGGATCATATTTTATTACTGACTGAAGTACATACACACACACACACACACAAATATATAGAAGAAAAATCCACAGAGGCATCTCAGCATTCCAGTGAAGAATGTTTTCCTGCAGCTGGTAGAGGGGCATGTCAGTTTCTCAAGCTGGTAATCCAACACAGTATATATATTGTCCTTTAAAGGTATTGATGTATTTAGAGTTTGTCACACTGTTCACTCCTATTTTACCAGAAGTTATCACTCTAAACTCTTGCATTGACTTTTTTTCTGATATACAGGTGATCACAAAAGCCAATAAAGTCCTTTGGGAATTTTATTTTCTGTTTCACTTAATAGTGCCACAGAGCAGGAATTCCTGTTCCTTTCAAGGTCCTTCTAACTGGACTAAGAGTCAAATTGACATAAGACAGATTAACAGGAGAAAATCAAATTTAATAGCATATACACAGAGAATCCACACAGATATGGAAATTCCAGACAGTCAGTTAAAATGAGGTATATATATCATCCTGAACCAAGAAGGAGGTAGGAGTCTGGGACATCCAAGGGAAGAAATGCAATTCAAGGGACAATAAGGAGGGCAGGTGTTTGCCCTGCAATGCAGATGGGTCACTCATGATGTGGTTTTGGAATATTGGTGAGGTTCAGTGGGATGGAGTCCGGAGGTGAACGACCAAGAAAGAATTCTTGAGAAGTCTTTGGTGCAAAATGGTGGTTTATTAAAGCACGGGGACAAGACCCCTGGGCAGAAAGAGCTGCTGCCCCAGGTTGTGAGGGGTGGCTGATTATATACTATGGGGTCGGGGGAGGTAAGGAAAAAAGGATGTTGAGAAAGTACTTTCATATGTTAAAGAAGACTCACAGGATACCTGAGGCCTTGCCATTGTCAAGTTAAGGTTGCTTTTCCCTCTAGCAAGGCATTAGCATTAAGATGGTTGGGGCTTCCTGGAAGAATGTCACAAGTCTCACCCAAGAATGGGGGGTGGGGGGAGGTTGCAGGGTGTCAGCTTATGCTTTGTCTTCAGCCAGCCTTCTGCTCCCTCATCACTCAGATAAAATTTATCTCTGGTAATAATGCTGATTCTAGGAAAGACCCTCAATTTAGATTCTTCTATGTAGTTAAGAGAGGAGCAAACGTTTCTCTTGAGCCCATCATGTCTTGATTGCCTTCAGCTCAAAATAACCTTCATGCCAGAGTGGTGCATCTTGGGGTGGCCTGTCCTTAGCCCCTGCAAATAGCAATAGTTCAGTTCCCTCATCCCACCCATGCTCTGTCTCCTAGAGACCTTCATATATGTTATTCTGTCTCTTTGAAACACTTTTCTACTTCATCCCCACTCATCACCCCACCATTTTCTGAGCAAACTTCCCTTGAGAAGTCTTCCTTGATTCTTTATCACTGGATTGGCAACCTTTCCTTTGATTACAAAGCATCCTGGATTAACCCATTTTTAGTGCCTTTGATGCTAATTTTTAAAGGTTTATTTCCATTCTGAATCCCCAGTAGATTTCAAACTACTTGAAGGCAGGGGCATCAAGTATCATTCACTCTTGCCTGCCCAGACCTAGCCTCATGTTGGGAGCATACAAGTTATTCAGTAAATGTTTGTTGATTGAAGACTTAAATATTGGGTTTTCCAGCTATCTGTACCTGTATCTTATACCTAATGCGGAATTGCCAATTAAAAATAGAGACTTTTACTTCCGTTTTCCTTATCAAGTGGGTATTTGAGGAATTTATCAAATAGGAGTGTAGGAAGATGTCTTTTAGTTTGCCTTGTATCAGTAAGGACACAGCCCTTGAAGGAGAGCAGAGTTTTCTACCCCAGAATGTATCACTTTGGTGTAAGGATTATTTTGAGCTAAAGACAATCAAAACCCAGAAGATTTATGAAAAGTTCTTTTATCTCCCCCTCAAATGCCTAAATTTACATTGGAAAGGGGCTCTGTTCTAAAAAGATAGCTATTACCAGAGATACCTTTTTACCTAAGAAACCTATATGCATAACAGGGCAACCTTTGTTTTCCAAACATCTCTCACTTCCTCTGAATGGTCCTCCTCCCTTTTGTATCCCCAAACCCCTACCCTCTTTTTGGCTCAGAATGTTATTTAAGCCTCAATTACTTGGCTGCCTTGGGTCTCATATTTTTAAGGGGTTCCTGTACATACAAAATTAACTTTATTTTTTTCCTGTTAATCTGCTTTATATCAATTGAATTATTAGACCAGTTGAAGAACCTAAAAGGGAAGAAGGGAAAATTTTTCTTTCTTTACATCCTTAAGCCTGCTTATTCAAAACAACACATACTCAAATTGAATCACATCTCTTGATCTTGAACCTACAAATAAATGGCACCTATGGTCATGTTATATGCAGAAAAATATGAGCATATATTTGAATTTGTTGTTAACCGTAGGTGGCATATTAAGAGATTCTTGAACCCTCTTATAAGTAGAAAACATGTTAATAAGTGTATACTTACTAAATTTTCTCTTTCCATTCTACTAACTATATAGTGAAATTAAAACTAATTTAAGCATTTTGGCAGTGACAGAGCACTAATAGTTTTACCATCTTGGCTAATTTTTGGTATTCTGAATTCTTAATAGTATAATGAAATAATCATTACACTGTACCTCTACCATTTAAATTGAAAAAAAAATTAAACCAACATTCTTAGGGTAATGCTATTAAAAAATGAAAGATGGGGGAAAAAATGAACGATGGCTTGCCATTAGTTAAAAGAAATAATCTGACTTTAAGGAACCAAGAGAGAAAAAGAAATCCTTTTAGGATTCAACTTATTATTTTCAGAAACAAAATGGATTTCCTTTCAATGTGTTGGAATAAAAATGGAGTTCTTTCTAAGATCATGACAACTTTTATCTATGGGTATGAAATTTTAAATAGGAAGACTGATAGCAAAAGATAGGTCTTTATCCAGTAACATGGAGATAAATGATACTCCTAAGGGCATGGGGATGTAGAAAATGAATCATTTTTTAAGTTGCTTAGGTTTGCAATTCAGGAAGCCTGAGGATGGCGGTTTCCAGAATTTTTGTCATAGAAGGTATTTTTTGACAGTAAAAAAATTTTGTGGACTCTCCTCCACATGGATAATAGTTGTATTTCTATTGTCTGTTGATTAAATAAATCACAATAAAAAAGTTAAGATTGATGAGGACACGGAATACACGTGAGGTTCAGTGGGGTGGAGTCCGGAGCCGACGACCAAGAAAGAATTCTTGAGGCGTCTTTGGTGCAAAATTGGTGGTTTATTAAAGCACGGGGACAGGACCCCTGGGCAGAAAAAGCTGCTGCCCCAGGGTTGTGAGGGGTGGCTGATTTTATACCACGGGGTTGGGGGAGGTAAGGAAAAAGGGAGGTTGAGAAAATACTTTCATATGTTAAAGAAGATTCACAAGACACCCGAGGCCTTGCCATTGTCAAGTTAAGGTTGTTTTTCCCTCTAGCAAGGCATTAACATTAATATGGTTGGGAACTTCCTGGAGCCTGCAGATTATAAAGACATTTAATTGTATATACATTCCCTTCCGGAAGCTAGGTTAGTGATAGAAATGCTTTGTTGTAAACTGCTAAGACATTTGTAAACTGAGGGAGACTTAAGTCTTGCAGCATTGTGGTATCTATAGGTTAACTATTTCTTTGTCCTTTAGGGCAGCCAGGAGTGCCTGAGGAATGTCACGTACATCCCATGGGGGGGGGGGTGCAGGGCGTCAGTTTCTGCTTTGTCCTCAGCTTGCCTTCTGTTCCCTCATCAAGATGATGTAAAAAATTACTTGAAAATATTGTCTATTTAATTAATAAAGGATTTTTAATACATCTCAAAGACGGTGGTTCAAAATGTTTGAGATATTATTTAGCCATTCTACATAAAATGTATCACGTGCATATGGGTTCATGAACCCTTTGGACTAATAATTATTTCTTAAATTCTTTTTTATTTTAAAGATTTATTTATCTGAGAGAGAGTGAGAGCGTGCATGGGGGTGGGAGGAGCAGAGGGAGTGGGAGAGAAAGTCTTGAACAGACTCTGCATTGAGCAAGGAACCCGACACGGGGCTTGATCCCATGACCCTGAGATCACGACCTGAGCTGAAACCAAGAGTCTGATGCTTAACCAACTGTGCAACCCAGGTGCCCCTGCCCCCTTTGGAATAATTCTTAACTCTTGGGGGTCTGTAATTGCAAACTGGGAACTTTGGACTTCTAAAAAGTGATCTCATTTTCATGAAAATTACCTTTATTATGCTTGACAGGACACTTCTGTCATCCCTTAAGTCTTCTTTTCTGTTGCACGAATATATGAGATTGTTTATGATCATCTTTAACTCTTTTTCTTAGGGTTTCAGAAGTTCTAGTTGTTCATTTTTACTGAACTTTAAATGAAATATTTCAATATCCAGATTTGTGATCCACTGAAGACATATCTTGGCTAGATTGTAGACTCACAGGTATAGTGAGAGGAATAACTTACCTCTGTTTTTTTAATTCATCATGTATTGTAATTGTTTCTGAATTCATTGAGTTTAAGATGCCTTTAATTGGGGGCACCTGGGTGGCTCAGTTGGTTAAGCATCCAGCTTTGGATTTTGGCTCAGGGGTGATCTCAGGGTCCTGGGATGGAGCCTAGCTCAGGGGGGAGTCTGCTTGTCTCTCTCTCCCTCTGCCCCTCCTCCAACTTGGCATGCACACACACACACACACACACACACACACACACTCTGTCTCTGAAATAAATAATTTTTTAAAAAGATGTCTTTAATTCTAAGAAGTTATTTCATGTAATACTTAAAATGAAAAAGTGTTTCCTATTAAACTCAGACATACTTTAAACATTATTTAGTTTTTAAATTTTAATCTTATTAAAAGTTGTTTTACATTTATTTAGGCATAGATTTTAATCATATATCACTATTGTACATTCATAAAATGAAAAATATGCATGAAATAAATTGGGCATTCTTAAAACCTTTCTCCATTCAGGTTCCAAATTTTCTAAATCATTTGCTATTCAGAGGCATTCATGTCCATTTTTCCCTCACACAGTATTGTCCCATCAACAGCATTGTTGCTGAAGCGTTTCTTTTAAGTATGCTCTGCTAGTGTCTCTGGATTTTTTCCCAAGCCGCTGACATCAATTCTGCTACCCGTAGGTACTGAGAAAGCATTTTTTTTAAAGATTTTATTTTTATTTATTCAACAGAGATAGAGACAGCCAGCGAGAGAGGGAACACAAGCAGGGGGAGTGGGAGAGGAAGAAGCAGGCTCCTAGCAGGGGAGCCTGATGTGGGGCTCGATCCCAGAACGCCGGGATCACGCCCTGAGCCGAAGGCAGACGCTTAACCACTGTGCCACCCGGGCGCCCTGAGAAAGCATTTTCAGACAACTAGGATTCATCTTCTTTTTTCAAATTGTACTTAGAGGGTTGTCCACTGAAATGTCAAGGGATTGTTGTGGCCAGTCGTACCCCTAGGTATAATCACAGGCAATATGGTAGACAGCTTCTAAAATGGCTCCCAATGATCTTCACTTCCAGGTATTTACACCCCTGTATATACAGTGTCCTTGGCTGAGTATGGGCTGGACCTTGTGATTTGCTTCTAATGAATAGAATTTTGCAAAGTGATGGGATGACACTGATGAGATTAAATTTCTAAAGACTGTGGTTTCTCTCTGGCTAACTGATTCTCTCTCCCTNTTTCCCTTTCTCCCTCTGTTTCTCTCTCCCTCTTGCTTTTTCACTCTAATAAAAACAATGTGCCATGTCATGAGCTGCCTTGTCAGGAGACTACTAAGCAAAGACTCAGCAGAGGTCTCTGGTCCAGCAGCTCATGAGGAACCAGAGCCTCAGTAGAGTAGCCTGTAAGGAAGTAAATCCAGTCAACAATCACTTGAGTGAGCTTGAAAGCAGATCCACCCCCAGTTTAGCCTTAAGATAATCACAACCCCCAAAACACCTTGATTGCAGCCTATGAGAGTACTGGAGCCAGAGGACTGAGCTAAGCTATGCCTGATTTCCTGATCTACAAAAATCTTTCATATAATAAATGTTGTTGTCTTCAGCCATTAAGTTTTGTGGTAATTTGTTATGTAGCAATACATAACTAAGGCATGGAATATATTATGAATACACAATGGCAACTATATCATGAATGTCACCTGGCCGAGAGCAGTTATAAACTGCCATTGATTGGAAGATGAATCTGAATTTTTAAATGATAAATGTGAATAAATAATCTACATTTTAGAATAAATGGAGAAGTAAAGTGGTTTATTTATTTGTTTTTACCAGTAGCATGAGAGGTCCTTGAATGAGAGAACTGTGTTTTATTCAGCTCTGAGCATCCATGGTGCCCAAAACATATGAAATGTTTTATAGATATTTGTTGAACTGAATTATCCAGACAATTATACCATTGGACAAAAAGGCCTAACTTGAGGCAAATCTTGAGAAAAAGAATTTGCTCATTGCCAGGACTTAGAGAGGTATGACTCACATCCAAAATGCTTCTTTAAAAAATTTCAGTCTGCTCTCTTTTAAATTTAACAATGTCACTCATTTCATTTGTTTTTCTAGTACTGAGGCTTAACAATATCCTCTTGGATGTTGAGGATAAAAATGGAAGTTGGAGTTTAATAATATTTCAAATTTAAGTATTATATGATATCATTTCATAATTTTGCTCAGAGTTTTAGAAGAGCATGTAGAAAATTGCTAACAAAGGAACATTGTCTTAGTTTTTAAAAAGAGAATGGAGGAATAATAATCTTTTAGCTCAGACTGAGCAGATTAAATTCTATACTCAGAAAATCAGATCGTCCAAATTAATCTAAGACAACAAACTGATTTTTGTGTTTAGACGGAACTGGCATTTTATTGTGTGGGAAAAAATCATCTAGTAATTAAAAGAGTGGTTTGTAAACTTGGAGCCTTGGATTGATTCATTTATGAACAAATACAGGTGGCATGCTTTTTGCTCTATTTAATAATTGCGTGCATGCTTATAGATCCTATATTCTTAAAGACAAGGACCTTGTAATACTAATCATTAAAAAAGAAGAAGCATTTGTGAGCATTTACCATGTGTCAGTCACTATGTTAATTCCTTTATATGGGAGACCTCATTTATTCCTTAAAATCACTCCATAAGCAAGTAATACTTCTAGTTTATAGATGAGGTAAGTGAGCTTAGAGAGGTTAAGTAACTTGCCAAGCAATATCATTCATTTATCAAGTGATAGACTCAGGACTTGAACCCAGTGCCATATTTCCAAAGTCCATCATCTGTGCCACTGAGCTTTATTGTCCCTTCTCTTAGTTACCATTGTATTCTTTAGCACTTAGCATATTGCCTTGCCCATAGGTTATGCTCAATAAATATTTGCCAAATCAAAGTCATTAATCTGTATCTATTGGGTTCCCACCATGTACATTCTAAGTGTTGGATTAGCTAATTGCCTAACTAGAAAAGCTTTTTAAGAAATTTTAAGATGAGAGTATTAGTGCTTAATTTGTATCCTCCATACAGCTGGTTCATACAGGAAAGTAAGGGAATGGGAGGAGGAAATTTTCCTCTGTCCAAGATTTTTCTAGTTGGGCTAAGAATTAAATTGATACAAGACGGGTTAACAGGAGAAAAAACCCAAGGTTTTATGTGCACAGAGGCCCAATAATGAAGTTGAGACCTAAAGAAATGACCAAAGCAGGCAATTTTTGTACTTTATAGCCAGAGGTAATAGATCTGTGAGGACTTGACAAAGAAAAACTTAACTTTGGTAACTTCAACTAGAAAGGAATTCTAAACAGAATTTGGGCTGAGGTGGTAAATTAGTAAAAAAGTAACAAGGTTTGTTTATACAGATTTCTTGACTCTAAATTCCCTGTCTCTGGTGATAAAGATGTCTTTTTGCCTCCTGGTATAGGGAAGGTACATTTCACATGGGAGATTTATTTTCTGCTTTCAGAGGGACAGAGGAGGTTCTGAGTGTCTTACACAGGCTGTTTTCTAAGTAGCTTTCATTTGAAATAATCAGTATGTCATTGAACTATATTTTGGGTCAGCCTACCCCTAGTCCCTACATAAGCAAGACCATTCAAATTCTATAAATTCATGTAAGTAATAAAATATGCTTATGGCTATTTTGATATAGTACCTTGAAATTACCAGACTAATAATGAATTTCTTTTTTTTAAGATCTATCTATCTATCTATCTATCTATTTATTTTAGAGACAGAGTGTATGGGCAGGGTGAGGGAGAGGGGAAGCAGGCTCCTCCCTGAGTGTGGAGCCCAACTTGGGGCTCAATCTCATAACCCTGAGATCATGACCTGAGCCAAAACCAAGAGTCCGATGCTTAACCAACTGAGCCACCCGGGTGCCCCGTGGATTTCTTTATATAGTATGTTTCCCCCTTGTTTTTCAAATTAGCTAATCTAAGTTGTATTGCCATTTCTAGTTTTGGTTTTGAGATACAGGTATGCTTTTGAATTGTTCAAAGGGAATAATAACAATGAAATTCATCTGAGAATGTTATGAATGAACCGATACCCTATTTCTATGCTGGATTATGCAATATTTTCAGCTCTTGACTATAACACTTTGTGACAAGTGATCCTTTGGAGACCTTATTATCCTACTTAATTAGAGATGAATTGGATAATTCACCTGTTTTTATTTAAAATTTTTAATAAAGTAGAGAATAAATTTCATAAGTGATATTTTTCTTTGTAAAATAAATAGCTTTGTTCAATTACTTGAAAGTGTTATTCAAAAGGAGGCAGAAACAAACTATGTGGTAATATTCTTTCTACTTCATAAAAAACAGTTGTAATAACCAAAAAGGATCTCTAGCTTTCCTGCAGGGCAAGTTCTAGAGGTGCTTTTGATAAAGGGATTCCAGGGAACCCTTTTAATATGCAGAGGGAGGAGACAAAGGGCAGATGGTCCTGTGATAGTGTAAAAGGTTGACTTTCCCTCCACGGAAGACAGTATTAATTCTCCCACCTTCTTCTTTATCCTTATTGTTTCTTTCTTTTTTCCTACCAAGATTGGAGGGATACTGGTAGGGTTAAGAAAAGTGACACTGGGCTGAATTATAGGAGACCGAATTTTCCAGGACCAGAATCTGAGGAGTGAAGGCTGTTTTCTTCCTTCAGTTTTAGCATTTTTCTACTCATTAAGTCATTCATTTATTGAAAAAATATTCACTGAATGCCACACTTATGTCAGAAACTGTGATAGGTATATTGGATACAGTGGTGAGCAATAGAAAACATTTGCTACCATGAGCTAATTATTTCTCAAAACATATATTATATGGGGTAATTTGGCTCGCAAAGTGTTTCTTACTTTATGAAGTACGTGTCTTCAAGGAGCTCACATTCTGTGAAGAAACCAGAAAAGAAAAAGTAAAACAAATAAATAAAGATGGTTTCAACTTTTGATTATTTGTACGTAGAAAATTAACAGGGTAGTGTATCAGGAGTAACTATATGATGTGGCAGGAGCCACTATTATAGGGTGAAGAAGGTCAGGGGTACTTCGTTTGGTCATGTTGAGCTAAGTTTTGAAGAATGAGAACAAGCTAGTCATGCAAAGATCTAGGAAAAAGCATTCTAGGAAGAGAGCAGGCAATGAAAGGAGAACAGATTGGCATGTCTGAGGCCATTGTGTCTGGAATCTGTTTATAAAGCAATTGTGGAATGAGGTAGGGTTGGAGATAGAGGTAGGAGTAAGACCAAGAAAGCCATGTTAGGAAAGGAGTTCAGACATTTTTGTAAGTGCTTTGGGGAGTCATTGAAGAATATGATCAAAGGAGGTAACTTTATATATATAAATATATTTAAAGATTTTATTTTTAAGTAATCTCTACACCCAACATGGGGCCTGAACCCACAACCCTGAGATCAAGAGTTGCATGCTCCACCGACTAAGCCAGCCAGACGCCCCTTGATGTATATTTTTAAAGAAACTTCTTGCTGTCCTATGAATACAGTGTTGAAGGGGAGCCAGAAAAGAAGGGGACAGGCAATTTAGAGGGACTATTGCAGTTGTTCATGTGGCAGACAATGGCATAGACTAGGACATGGTCAAGGAAGGAGATGGACTTGAGACATATTTTGGAGGTAGAACCAATGGGAAATGCCAGTGGATTAGATGTTTGTGTCTTGAGCACCTGAGTGGATGGTGGGGTCATTAACTGAAATGGGAAGGAATAGGAAGGAGACAGAGTTAAGGGAGAAATGCAATGATTCTATTTTGGACAAGTTTTTTAAGTTTGAGATACTTTTCAGTTATTTATTGTGAAGATACCCAGTGGGCACTTGGAACAGGAGTTAGGATTTAAGGTGAGAATCTGGAATTGGACACGTACTGCAAGAGGGCATTGGCTTTTAGATGGTATTTAAAGCCAGGGTTTTGGATGAGCCTAACTAAGGAAAAAAGTAGAAGAAGAAAAGAAGCTGGAGACTGAATCATGAGATATTTAATATTAAGGCTAGAGAAGGAGCTAGCAAAGGAGACTAAGAAGGGGAAGCCAGTAAAGTAGGAGGAAAACCAGGAGAGTGTGTTTCATGGAGGCCAAGAGAAAATTATGTATCAATAACCTGAAAATGGTATCTTACTAAAAATGTCTAAAAACAATATAGAGATAGCTTTTCATCACTACTGCTCGGTCTCTGAGCAAAACGGCAGACATATTTCTTGTTCTCCAACTCCTCCCATGCTCCTTTGACACCTACCCTCAGAATCAAAGTGGCTTCATTGTTTGCAAAAGCAGGTTGCAAAATTTCTTCTCCTTTCTTTTACCCAGACTCAAGCTTCTGTTCTCTGGAAACTATTTTACCTGGGCGTGGGTCCAATGAAAGCACCTTGGTGTGAATGGCCAACAGGTTCAAACCTAAGCTATGCTTGTAATCCTGTAAAATGGAGCCTTAGAAAGAAAAGAACATTGCTGAAGGAGGGAGTGTGAGCTTGCACTACAGTTTTCAAGCTAAAAATATTGAATATTTTTACATGTGTATTTATTTTAGCAAAATATAAATTTTTCCATTAGTTTTATTCTTCTTCATATATTTATTTTGCAAGAGGGAAATTTGAGTCTTCACTTTATTTATGTGTTTGAGGAATAGGTTCTGTTTAAATAGTCTCATTAGCTGAAGGTTATTTAATTATCTTTTGTATTTCATTTAACAAAAAGGAGATATGTATTTTCCTCTTACATTTGCGATAACCAAAAAAGTAAGCCGTGTGTGTGTGTGTGTGTGTGTGTGTGTGTGTGTGTGTGTTTGGGGCAGGGCAGGGAGAGGCAGAGGGAGAGGGAAGGAGAGAATCTTAAGCATGCTCCATACCCAGCCCAGAGCCCAATGTAGGGCTCCATCTCATGATCCTGAGATCATGATGAGCTGAAATCAAGAGTCTATTGTTTAACTGACTGAGCAACTCAGGCACCCCCTTCTTTGTGTTTTTAAAATAATATTTAAATTCTAACATTACAACATTTTCTTCATTGTTATGAAAATATGAAGCCAAAGGACCAGTAATACTTTATACATATGTTAAAGATCTCTCCTTTCCTTACAGTTCCTGATAGTTCTACCTTTATTGTTTTAGGAACTTAGATTTAAAAAAAAAAAAAAGTCCTTGTTTTGATGTTATATTTCTAAAAATCATCTGTGGAACACAATAGAGGGAAGTAAATTTGTCAACAGAAGAGACGATACAATCTTGAAAAATCAGAGGAGGCCAGTGGCTGGAGTAAAATCCCTCATCCTTCTTCTATCAGGCATAAAATAAGCATCAGAGACCAAATAAAATAAAACATGTAAAGGATCAGGACAGAGCATTTTTTTCATAGTATTCCATTGGCTAGATGTCTGCTGACTTGTGCTGTCTGTGCAAAATGACTCCTTCAGTTTTCAAACTGCAGTAAAATCTTACTCAACTAGGACCAATGATCCAGAATTTCCCCTCATATCTAGTTTCATTTTACATCTAGGAGAAAGAGTGAAAGGTTAAAAGAAGAGGCTCCTCAAATTTGTGTGGAAGAGTTCAAGTTCTTTCAAGTTCTACTTTAAAAGTGTTAGTTTCTGTGGGGTTTTTTGTTTTTTGTTTTTTAGTAACTTAGAGCTAAGTGAAAATTTAAAGGCATTTACTTGTTCACAGAGCTTTAATTTTACTGTGCTTTTCAGGATCTACTGCCAGGAACCAGGGCTGGCTGAAGCAAACAATACTTTGTAATACACCATAGAAAATATGTTCTCACCTCTATTTTTGATCCTGAACTTTCTCAAAATCCACAAAAACTTTAAGCAATAACTTTCCTGCAAAAGACAAAGCAGCTTCAGAACATTTGTAGATTTTGGGGGTTGTGGAAGATAATGAAAGTTGGAATTCCAGAAGGGCTGCATGAGGATTACTGCTTATAGATTAAGGGTTTTTTGATCGTTTCTTTTAACTGGTTAATTCAGTTCCACATTACTTCCTTAAGGCAAAAATTACTTTTCTGTAGTTGTCCCATTCAAAAATGTTTGAAATTTTTTTTAGAAGATTTTATTTATTTATTTGACACAGAGAGAGAGAGTGCACAAGTAGAGGGAACAGCCAGCAGAGGGAGAGGGAGAAGCAGGCTCCCCACTGAGCAGAGGGGTTTGATCCCAGGACCCTGGGATTATGACCTGAGCCAAAGGCAGACGCTTAACTCTGCCACCCAGGTGCCCTGACTTTTTTTTTCTAGTCATAATGCATTTGTTCATTTTGGACACACCTCAGCATTTTTAGGATATAATTACTAAAACATTTGTCAAAACCAAGAGCCTGATTATCCTCAAAATACAGATATGGCACAAACCTAGAAAATTATATTTCTTACTTTATCTTGCCCCAGTAAAATGCATAGTATATTTCAAATTTTATTAAAATAGAATGGTATATAAAATATTCAGTTATACTCACTTGAAACCTTTTTATCGATTATTTGCCATGTGCAAGAAAAACTATGCTAGGCACCATGGGGGTGGAGAAGCACAAAGATAAATGATAAACAGCCTTTCCATTACAAAGAGTTTAACCTAATTAGTGAGATTAAGACTTCAGTCCAGTTCTGCAAACTGTCATCCAGAGAACCCTCACCTTGGACCTGGCTATTAAATTTATAGCCCATGTTGCTGTGCTCACAGAAAGATGCCTAGCCAAGTCTCTCATAGTGTACTGTCTGCCAGGGAAAGGTGAGTATGTTCTTAGAACCTCAGAATATACTTTATTGCCTAGTGCCTGACATACAGTATGCATTCAGTGAGTATTTGTTGAATGAATATATGTGGTAAAAACTGTAAGTGATTTAAAGTGGCTTCTAACTAATCCCAGGCAGTTCTAGATACTGAGAGAAATAGGCTCTTTATATATTGTCCTTAAATGGTAGGTAGACATGTGTTTCCCATATGGGTTGCTAGAGATATCTTGTTATGCCTGATTGCCCAGGTGTTTTTTTAAATTATTTTAGGATCTTTGGAAAGTGAAGTTTTTCTGACATTTTAAAGTTAGTATCTGTAAGAATCACTTATGTAGATTCTCAGATCTTCAAACTTTGAAATTACTGTTCAAGAGCTTGGACTGTAAGGAAGCATTCCAGGTACCTGTAGATCAGATTTTAAGAGACTCTATTTTTTAGTATAAATAGGCACATTGATCTTTAGGGTTTCACCAAAGTTATTATAAATAAAACTCTAAATTAAAAATACGTACCTTTGGCTTTAGAATAATTAAAAAAAAATAGAAAGTAAGGTTTCAAAAGCACAAATCAGGGGAGGGAGTTAAGATGGCGGAGGAGTAGGAGACACCGTTTTCAGCCGGTCCTCCGAGTCGAGCTGGATAGGTACCAGACCAGCCTAAACAACCACGGAACCAGCCTGAGACGCAGGAAGACGCATCTGGATCTCTACAAATGAACATCTCCAGCGCTGAGTATTGAGGTACGAAGCGGGGAGCCATGAAACTGTGCACAGATATCGGAAGATAAACGGAAGGGGAGGGAGCCGCTCGCGTTCGGGCGCCGGGAAGCGGTAGCCACTTCGGGAGGAGGCGGCGGGGGCTCGTGGACGGCACCCGCAAAACAGCAGACTGAGACCGTGAGCCGGGTGCGCGCGCCACCAGGCATCTCGCGGAACCCCGGAATCCCGGTGCGCTCACTGGATCCAGACTGAGACCGGGAGATCCGGGAGCGTGCGCGGGGAGGCTGGCGGCATTAGAAACACAAAGGACAGAGACATGCCAGCCCTGGAAGTGAGGGCTGGGACGCCGGGTGTGGGGCGCACATCCCGGGACACTGCAGGGTTGAGCAGCACCAACAGAGACAGAGTTAAAGTGGCCAGAACATTAGTAGAGACGGGCCGCAATCCCTCTGTTCTGTGACAGGAGCTGAAATTTGGCGCTGCTGCTCTGACTCTCAGAAGAGGCACAGCAAACTGCCAGGGAAAGCCGCCAGAGAACAAAAGCCTGGAAATACCGGCTCACAGTGTGCCCATCCCCATCCCCCCTCGCAGGGGACGCCGAGACTCTACCCAAACATGGCTGCCTGAGTATCGGCGCGGCAGGCCCCTCCCCCAGAACACAGAAGGCAGGCTGAAAAATCAAGAAGCCCACAACCCGGGTGCCTGGGTGGCGCGGTCATGGCGCCTGCCTTCGGCTAGGGCGTGATCCCAGCGTCCGGAAAGGAGTCCCTCCACGGGCTCCTCGGCTGGGAGCCTGCTTCTTCCTCTCCCACTCCCCTGCTTCTGTGTCCTCTCTCGCTGGTTGGTCTGCTACATAAATAAATAAATAAAATCTTTAAAGAAAAGCCCACATCCCTAAGATCCCTATAAAACAAGGGGCACGCCGGGACCCAGTCAATAATTTGGGCTCTGGAAACCCCGCAACCTCTCTTCATCAGAATGACAAGAAGGAAAGCCCCCAGCAAAGAAAAGCAGTGATTCTGTGGTCTCTGCCACAGAAATAATGAATATGGATGTAACCAAATTATCAGAAATGGAATTCAAAGAGCTGATGGTCAAAATGATGAGTAGAATTGAAAAAACTATTAACGAAAGGTTACTGAGAATATAGAATCCCTAAGGACAGAAATGAGAGCGAATCTGACAGAAATTAAAAATTCTATGAGCCAAATGCAGGCAAAACTAGAGGCTCTGCGGCCAGGATCGCAGAAGCAGAGGACGGGTTAAGTGTGGAGGATGGGTTAATAGAGGAAAAAATGAAAATAGAAGATGGTCTTAAAAATCCACGCCCACGAATGTAGGTTACGAGGAGATTACTGACTCAAGTAACGATCCAATGTTAGAATCATCGGCATCCCTGAGGGTGGAGAAAAACAGGAGTCTAGAAGAGATATTTGAACAAATTGTAGCTGAAAACTTCCCTAATCTAGCAAGGAAACAAACATTCATGTCAAGAGAGGAAGGACCCTCCCAAGCTCAACCATGACAAACCTACGCCACGTCACGTCCTAGTGCATTTCGCAAATATTAGATGCAAGGATACAGTATTGAAAGCTGACCAGGGCAAAGAAATTTCTCACGTACCAAGGCAAAAGCATCAGAATTACGTCAGACCTGTCTACACAGACCTGGAATGAGGAAAGGGTTGGGGGAGCATATTTAAAAGCTCTTTCAGAGAAAAACATAGCGAAGGATCCTTTATCCAGCAAGGCTGTCATTCAGAATTGATGGAGAAATAAAGACATTTCAGAATCGCCAGTCACTAACCAATTTTGTAACCCGAAACCAGCCCTACAGGAGATATTACGGGGGTTCTATAAAAGTAAAAAGGCCCCAAGAGTGATACAGAACAGAAAGTCACAGCCAATACAAAAAGACTTTAGTGGCAACATGGCAACATTAAAATCATATCTCTCAGTAATCAGTCTTAATGTAAACGGTTTGAACCATCCCTAAAAAGCATACAGGGTTGCAGATTGGATAAAAGAAATGACCCATCCATTTGCTGTCTACAAGAGACTCATTTCAAACCCAAAGATGCATTCAGACTGAGAGTAAGGGGATGGAGTACCATCTTTCACGCAAATGGACCTCAAAAGAAAGCTGGGGTAGCAATTCTCATATCAGATAAATTGGATTTTAAACTACAGACTATAGTTAGAGATGCAGAATGGCACTATATTATTCTTAAGGGAAGTATTCAACAAGTGGATACACAATTATAAATATATATGCCCCCAACAGGGGAGCAGCAAGATACACAAGCCAACTCTTAACCAGAATAAAGAGACATATAAATAAAAATACATTAATAGTAGGGGACCTCAACACTCCACTATCAGAAATAGACAGAACACCCTGGCAAAAACTAAGCAAAGAATCAAAGGCTTTGAATGCCATACTCGACAAGTTGGACCTCATAGATATATATAGAACACTACACCACAGAACCAAAGAATACTCATTCTATTCTAATGTCCATGGAACATTCTCAAGAATAGACCATGTTCTGGGACACAAAACAGGTCTCAACCGATACCAAAAGATTGAAATTATCCCCTGCATATTCTCAGACCACAACGCTCTGAAATTGGAACTCAACCACAAGGAAAAATTTGGAAGAAACTCAAACACTTGGAGACTAAGAACCATCCTGCTCAGGAATGACTCGATAAACCAGGAAATCAAAAATCAAATTAAACAATTTATGGGGACCAATGAGAATGAAAATACAACAGTCCAAAACCTATGGGATACTGCAAAGGCAGTCCTAAGGGAAATACATAGCCATCCAAGCCTCACTCAAAGAACAGAAAAATCTAAAATGCAGTTTTTATATTCTCACCTCAAGAAGCTGGAGACAGCAACAGAGGGACAGGCCTAATCACGCACGAGGAAGCAGTTGACCAAAATTAAGAGCTGAAATCATCAAAGCGAAACCCAGAAGTACAGTAGAGCAGATCAACAGGACTAGAAGCTGGTTCTTTGAGAGAATCAATAAAATTGACAGACCACTGGCAAGACTTATCCAAAAGAAAGAAAGGACCCAGATTATTAAAATTATGAATGAAAAGGAGAGGTCACGACGAGCACCATTGAAATTGGAAGGATTATTAGAAATTTTTATCCGCTATATATGCCAATAACTAAGCAATCTGGAAGAGATGGAATCCTTCCTGGAAACCTATAAACTACCAAGATTGAAACCGGAAGAAATTGATTCCTTAAACGAGCCAATTAATTATAGAAGAAATTGAGTCAGTGATAAACAACCTTCCAAATAACAAAACTCCAGGCCGGACGGTTTTCCTGAAATTCTACCAAACATTCAAAGAAGAAATAATACCTATTCTCCTAAAGCTATTTCAAAAATAGAAACAGAAGGAAAGCTACCAAACTCATTCTATGAGGCCAATATTACCTTGATCCCCAAACCAGAAGGACCCCTCACAAAAGGAGAATTACAGACCAATTTCCCTAATGAATATGGGCCTCAAAAATCCTCAACAGATATGCCTAATAAATCAACAGTACATTATAAGGATTATCCATCACGATCAAGTGGGATTCATACCTGGGGCCTGA
>NW_024423319.1:112416827-112427214 GCF_017311325.1 Ursus maritimus
AGATGACTGGATTAAGAAGTTGTGGTCCATATATACAATGGAATATTACTCAGCTATCAGAAAGAACGAGTTCTCAACATTTGCTACAACATGGACAGCACTGGAGGAGATAATGCTAAGTGAAATAAGTCAAGTAGAGAAAGTCAACTATCATATGATTTCTCTCATCTATGGAACATAAGAACTAGGATGATCAGTAGGGGAAGAAAGGGATAAAGAAAGGGGGGGTAATCAGAAGGGGGAATGAAACATGAGAGACTATGGACTATGAGAAACAAACTGAGGACTTCAGAGGGGAGGGGGGTGGGGGAATGGGATAGACCGGTGATGGGTAGTAAGGAGGGCACGTATTGCATGGTGCACTGGGTGTTATACACAACTAATGAATCATCGAGCCTTACATCGGAAACCGGGGATGTACTGTATGGTGACTAACATAATATAATAAAAAATCATAAAAAAAAAAAAAAGAAACTGGAAAAAAAAAACAAAAGCACAAATCATTTACACAAAGTGACTTTGCAGTTATTAGAAGCTGTGATAAGCACGGCTACTGCAATATGTGAGACAACATAAAGTTAATGGCAATTAATAAAGATTTAAGAGAGGCTGAAATTAGTAGGTCAGTTATAATAGTTATTCTAGTCATTGTTACTGAGTTAGCATATGATTTACTGTTACTAGATCAATAAGGATGAATGGAGTCTTTAAATATTTAGGCAAATGTATATGTGAAAAAAGGCTAAGATATAGGACCAGCTAAAAAAATTTTTCAATAGAAATTATTTATTCAAGGATAGTATTTTCTCAGAGATTTTATTGGGTTGGTCTTGAGAGCAAGTTATAAACCAAAACCAAACTTAAAGTTTCTTACTTGTTAATATAATGCATACCTATATTCATAAATGCATTTTATGAGTAGGATTAACACTTGGTGAATAATAAATTTGTTAAAAAATCTGAAAACCACTTTGGTGATTTGAATTGAAGGGATCTGTTTTATTTGACATAACACAGACTCAGTGAAAACAAGTTAGAACACTTTGAAAGAATGGGCAAGATTGGCATGAGAAACTATAATCTCTGTTCTAGAATCTTCTATAGCTTAAAAAAGTTTTCATATTGACTGTTTTAGGGAACAAGTGGTGAGAAGTTAAATAACTATGTTGAAGCAAATTATTTAAAGGCAGAATCTAGGGGCGCCTGAGTGGTTCAGTCGTTAAGCATCTGCCTTCGGCTCAGGGTGTGATCCCAGAGTCCTGGGATCAAGCCCCACATCAGGCTCCTCCACTGGGAGCCTGCTTTTTCCTCTCCCACTCCCCCTGCCTGTGTTTCCTCTCTCGCTGGCTGTCTCTCTCTCTGTCAAATAAGTAAATAAAATCTTTAAAAAAAATAGTATTTAAAAAAAAAGATAAAGGCAGAGTCTAAGGAGCTTGTTCAGGAATAGTTGTTTTAGTTTTAATTTTTTAATTTTTTAAAAGACTATTTATTTATTTATTTGAGAGAGAGAGAAAAAAATGTGAGAGGAGAGAGTCAGAGGAAGAAGCAGACTCCCCACTGAGCAGGAAGCTCAATGTGGGGGGTGCAGACCCCAGTACCCAAGATCCTGACCTGACCTGAAAGCAGATGCTTAACCAACTGAGCCACCCACTTTCCCTGGGGGAATAGTTGTTCTAAAAAGCTAACAGTAGCAAGCTGAATTGCAATCTTAGAACCTCAAGAAGCCAAAGGGCAGTACCTTTTATTTGTTTTTACATCTAGAACACTGTAGATGATGAACTATTTATAACGGTTAAGAGGATTGAATATTTGAGAAGAAACTGTGGAGCTTTAGATATCTCACATTTGAGTGCTTGCATTACAAATAAGTCCTCTTACTTGAACTGATCTGAACGATCTGTGAACTGAATAAAGTAAGGAATCATAAAACATACATATCATAAACATAACAGATAGAAGTTACCCTTTTGTAAGGGAAATCTCCCTTTGTAAGGGTGTATTCCTCTCTGTATCAGGAAGAGGATGACCAAGTCTCTAGAAACTCTTGGCTTGGGCCATTTTGAGGAATCACTTAGTTTTTTTGAGTCTCTCTTATGTATACAGGAGGTATACATGTTATTAAACTTCTGTTTGTTTTTCTCCTGTTAATCTGTCTTTTATTCCAGGGGAGCCTCAGCTGAGAACCTAGAAGGGTAGAGGGAAAGTTATTTTTCCTCCCCTGCACTATTTAGTAAGATCTTTTGAGATCCTCACTTGTCCACATCTGTTCATGTTCGGCTTTTAAAATCTAGTTACATCAGTAATTATGACCAACCAAGGTGAAAAGCACAATGGGTAAAGAGACAATGTCTATTTTTCCTCTCTTCTCCATCCTCATGCCAGAGAGAAAACTGGGGAGAGAAACAGGGGAATCTGAGAACCACAAAAGAATAAAGAGGACAGTTTTAAAACAAGTAAAAGATTGAAGTTGTAGGAAGACTGCCTTAAAAACTGGAATGAGATAGTTCTAATAGCTAAAAAGATTAAGACATTTTACCATAAAAATGAGACTCCCGAGGAGGTTGCTAGAGCACGGTTGGTGGCAGTTACTCCAAAATGAAAACTATTTCACATTTGTATCTGACATGTTGAAATTTTCATTTAAAGAAATCATGCTTGAATAATTTATTCCCTTAATGCATAGTCTATTATTTCCTGTGGTGGCTTTTTTTTCCCCCTTAAGTGAGAACTTAGACTCCAGGGAAGCAATCTCACTAAAGCACCCTTTGAGGTGTTTTACTCCCGCCACTTTATCTTTTACTTTTCTTCCACCGATGTCTAATTTGGCAGGAATTCTTAAGCAATTTGCATGTATTGAGTCTTTCCAAAGGGACTCAAGTTATAACAACAATGTTCTTTTTATACTAACTCCATTGGTTTATGTAATACTTAGTTCAATTACAGAATCAAAAAAAAAAACAAGTAAAAATGGCATAAACAAGTTTGGAAGCCCAAAAAACTGATTCTTGGGAGATCTACAACTTGAATAGTGCATGCAGAAGTGACAGGCATATTAGAGATGCCTCTTACCCAACTCCTCTAGCATGGCTGCTTGCTTACGTCTCCACATCAGAGTGCCGAGCCCACAGCACAGACGGTGCTCACAGCTATTAGGATTCTCACGGATATTTTAAAGCTGTGAGAGAAAACATTTTGAACCTCATCGGGAGCATCTAGGGTTAACTTGGGTAAATGTATATTATTTTTATTTATTTATTAAGTATCAGTGCTATACCTGCTTGAGAAGAATGTTTATTTGATATAAAATTACTCACTTCTGATGATCGCCAAAGTAAAATGAATAAAACCTCCCTGAATGTAGGCAGCGGGGAGCAACACCATCCCTTTCTGAGCAATAGAAAAGAATATCGCCCCTCTCTAGAGAGCCTTAAACATCACCTAGCTGTTCTCAGTTGCATTTTCTACAGATTTCAAGCCCCAATTTAATCAACCATATACAGTATGCAATAATATGTTAATGTCTAATTTTGTCTGCATTGATCTCTTTAGTAACAAAAGCTGATATTAAGAGAATATATTTAGATGCATGCCTATTATTTCTAGTCCTCATTCAAGAGTTTCCCTGTTAGAGCTATTATCCTAATTTCACCTAGACTAGCTGTTCATTGTCTGGAGGAATCTTTTTTTTTTTTTCTTTCTTTTTTCCCCCAGATTCCATTCTATGAGAGTGACAGAAATCTAATCTCAGTCAATTCAAGAGTTTCCTCCAAAGCACACTTTTTAAGCCTGAAGGTTCTTAAATATTACCAAAGAGTTAGACATGGGAAAAATCTGATCCTGAAATTTCTCCATCTTGACTCTTTCTCATCCAGCAGATCTGTTACTTGTGGCTCAATGTTTAGGACATGGGAATTATTTTGCTCCATTCTCACTCCACTCGGACACAGAGATGGCATCTCCCCCATGAGGTTGTTGGGGCAATACCTGCCTGGACTTACCATGAATGCATTTCCTGCCCACACCAGGACTGGGTTTGTCAGCATCCACCAATGCCTATACTCTTACACTTTTCTTCCTCTTTCCCACAATGTAAAGGAATCCTTTTAAGTCTCTGCTGGAAGTCTCATTCCCCTTAAATCTCCAGTTCTCACTAATGATGCTCTCAAATAATTTTATTTTTATGTCTTGAGAGTGTATGCTTTTGAAATAGAAAAGCCAGGAAGAAATTTGTGGATTTAAAAAAAAAAAAAGTCTCCCTTGCCTCACCTCTTTCCTGAGAATAAGCAGAGACCAGCTATCTCCCTGAATGAAGTCAAGAGTGTAAACGAGGCTGAGAAAGGGGAAATAGCTGGAGGATAAAGAACATAGGCTAATATCTCAAAATAACTATTACAATAACTTTCCCATTCATCGTGCTGGCAAACTAAGCACAACCATTCTGTCCCCTTCTTAGCGGGGTTGCAGAGGAGGAAAAATACGTTTCCTTCTATGCTTCTAAGTTCTCTGCAGAAACTCCCCTGAAGTAAAGGACAGATTAAGGAGAAAAACAAACAGAAGTTTAAAACATTTATACCTCCTGTGTACATGGGAAAGACGCAGGAAAACTGAGTAACTCCTCAAAATGGCCCAAGCCACCATCTTAAATACCATCTCCAGCTAAAGACAAAAGAAGATGTTGGGGATAGAGAGTCAGTTATGGGAGGTTACCAGGAAAGACACAGGAAACAATGGTAAGGTTTTTATGCAGATTTGAGTCTATGCCTTCTTCATTGATAAGTGTTTCTACAGATTTAGAGTTATTCTTCCATTTCTGGTACAGTGAGGGAGACACAGTTACAAATGAAGATTTCCCTTATTCACGTTAATGTCTTTTACAGAAAAGTAGTTCTGTTTCAGTTTTCAGAGCTTCTCCTGTGTTTGCTGTTTCTTAAAAATAATCAGCCCAAAATAACCCTTCTACCAAAGAGGCATGTTTTGGGATGACAAATTCTTCTCCCCTTCAGGGTTTCAGACCAGTTTGTAATTTGGAGTCCTATTAATGCCAAATACTTTCATAGGCTTAGTTCCACCAACCCCCTATACTGCCCAACTGGGGCAATGGAACTTTAATATCAAGGTCATCCAGGGATAACTCACCTGCCTCCAAGTTGTTTCCTGAACCACATATCAATTATTTTCTCCATGTCTTTTCTTTTTTGAAATGTATCTTAACCCAAATTTCCAAATTCCGGGGTTTTCACTATGTGTTCTATTTTATCGAACTGGACTTCTGCCTTTGTGCTCATTCCAAGTCCTTATTCCAGAAATTTGCCTTTTTTCTCTGTTGTAGGCTGAATAATGACCCCCCCCAAGATGTCTATGTTTCAATCCTATAACGTATGTTATGTTAATAGAATTGAAGTTGTAACACAGTCCATCTTAAAATAGGGAGATTATCTTGAGTTATCCAGGTGGGACCAGTGTAATGACAAGGGTCTTTAAGTTGGAAGAGGAAGGCAGAAAAGAACATTAGAGTGATGTGACGTGTTTAAGAACTCAACCTGCTCTTGCTGGCTTTGAGGGTGAAGGAAGAGGGCCACAAACTGAGGAATGTAGGCAGCCTCTAGAAGCTGGAAAGTGCAAGGAAATTGATTCTCCCTTAGAGCCTCCAAAAAGGAATGCAACCCTGCTGACACCTTGATCTTAACCCAATGAGACGCATTTCAGACTTTTGACTTCCAGAGCTGTATGATAATAAAATTATGTTGTTTTAAGCCACTAAGTCTGTGGTAATTTGTTACAGCAGCTATAGGAAACAAATAGAATTTCCATCACTGGATACAGAGACTTGGTCTTAAACATCCTTAAAAGTGAGAGTTTGGATCCTGCTGGGGCTCAACCCAAAGATGTTCTTTTCAGGCAACTCCCTCTTTCTTCCTGTGTGATATGTCCTCACGCTCTTTACCCTATGGAATATCCTATTACCTGTAGACTCACATTTGCTGCCCTCTTGCCTGTTTTTTCCTAAACACTTCCAGAAGTTGTAGATACCCTTCCCTGAAACATCCTCAACAGTTCTGAGATGTTGCATAATCTATTTGTTATCTTGGCATCTAACATGTCTGGTCTGTATCCACTTGACATTATAGATAAGCTATAGAATATCATTCTATCCAGTTTATAGCCTCAGCTATCCTTTTAGAATACAATTACCTAGCTCTTCGGCCTCCCTTAATTCCATGAGTTGCTAATACCTTGTTTTCATTTGTGTGATTATTCTCTAGGATTTTATGTTGGAGATCATGGTAGGAAAACACATGGAAATCAAATAGTTCCCTTCCTCTGGACATCTAAACTGCTCATCTAAGAATGATGCTTTTATTTTTCATTTTCCCCAAACAACCTCTTCTTTGATTACATTCTCCCTTAATTGCATTTGTTACCGACTTTTTCTCAAGTAGATACAACTACCGACTTTCATTTTTTATATAACATGGACAGATCCTTGGACATATTGTTAATTTGTACTTCCATGTTGTTGTAGAGGTTGTCATTTCCAATTTCATGTGATTTTTCTTATAGCTGTAGAACTTTATGTTTCAGTTCTGTAAGATATTTAGTGAAATCTATAACATTGGTAGTAAAGAACAATGCTGCTTATGCTTCTTCATCAATTACTAATACTTCCTTTTTCTGGCTTTCTGAAAAAGGCTCCCATTATTTACATAAAAATTTTTGGAGATTATTGTGGCTTCAATGACATTGAAAACACAGGGACCGTTAAATAGCGTTTTCCATCATTTAATCCTTGTTTATTGTCAGAAATAAGTAGCTAACTGGTAGTTTTGACACTTAAGTCACACAAAGAAACTATCATTAAATTGATGGCATTGTTTTAGTCCATTTAATGCATGCTGCATGGCTTCTGTTGCTATTTGAATTTCTGACTTAGTAGAAGACCTACTTGGATATGATGCACTCTTGAAAAATGAATTCAGAAACCTGTTTCTTTCAGAAGTCACTATCTCTAGTCTCACTCTTAGCTGATTGTTTTGTCTTCTAATCCATTGAAAAATAGAAGAAGCTGAGTGGTCTAGTGAGATAAAGGATGGAAAGTTGATTTGGCCATTGGGAGATCCTTGGTCACTTCATATAATGCAGTTTTGTAGAGACAGAAGCCAGATTGCTATAGGTTAAGACATGAATGGTGTTGGGGAGGAAGAATTTTCTCTGTATTTTAAGGTCCTTCTAGCTGGACTAAGAATCAAATTGACATGAGACAGATTAACAGGAGAAAATCAAATTTAGTTTCCACAGAGACATGAAATTTCAAAGACAATGAGGTACCATGAGACTTATATGAGCTCAGGCAAGGGGTAGGGGTCTAAAGGTGCAAAGGGGGAAAAGACCATTAGAAGGAAGATGAGAGGAAATGTTTGTAAAACAAAGGTTGCCCTATTATGCAATGACATTTCTTAGGTAAAGAGGAATTTCTGTTAATAGCTCTCTTCCTGGTACAAGCTGGCATTCAAGTGGGAGGTGAAGAGTTTTTCCTGACTCTCCTGGGTTTTGATTGCCTCTAACTCAAAATAATGCTCATGCCAAAGTGGCCCATCTTGGGTGGCATGTCCTTGGCCCCTATATGGGAAGTAAGTCATGTAAATATCCAGTGGGAAAAATGAGAGGCAGAAGCGAGAGACTGGATGATAAATAGAAGGTACAAATGTTCAGAAAGGGATTTTAGGAAGACAGCGACTTTAGGATAGAAGAAGGAGCCAGCAGAAAGGCAAAGGCTTTCAAGAGAAGTTATAACTGAGGGAGAAAAATCCTGAGGAAAGGGAGGAGATGGAGGGCATGTAGATGACACTAAAGTAGGAGTAGATGACATTAAAGCTGGTTGGTTGTAACAAAAGAAGGGAAGCAGCACTTTTTTTTTCCCTTTGGTATTGAATAAATTTGATGTGTAACATTGTGTAAGTTTAAGGTATACAGCATGTTACTTTGATATACTTTTATATTGTAATAAGATTCCTGATGTACCAATATTTATCACATTATATAATTACAGTACAATATTATTATCTATATTCATTATTCTGTGTATCAGATCTCTGTGGCTTATTTACTACTCATTACAAGTTTGTATTCTTAAACACTGTCAGTCTTACCACCACCCATCCTCTGGTAACCACCATTTTACTCACTATTTTCTACAAGTTTATGTAAGTGATATCATATAGTACTTGTCTTTCTCTGTCTGATTTATTTTGCTTAACATAATGTGCTCAGGGTCCATCCATATTGTTGTAAATGGGAGAATAGTTTCCTTTCTCATGGCTGTGTAATGTTCCATTGTGTATATGCACCCCATCATTTTTATCCATTCATTTGCTGATGGGAAGCAGCGCTTTCTGAGCCTGGAGGGTAGAGGTTAAGGATGGGCATGACTAAGGATGTGTTTACAGGGAGGCTGAGCTGAAAGTTAAAGGAAGTCATGCCTGATGGCCTCAGTCAGTCTCCATAAAGAAAGCAGCTTTGTTATCTGCTGAAAATGAGCAATTGCTTGAGGAGAATGGTGAAGATTTATGATGTTTACTGAGAAGAATATGACAGGAATACAAGAAAGAACAATGAAATGATTAAGGGATGGTACTATGATGTTTACTGAGAAGAATATGAGAGGAATACAAGAAAGAACAATGAAATGATTAAGGGATGGTACAATCTCTAACTGAGATTGAACTTGTGAGTAGGTAGTAGTGCCTAGCTATGGTTGTGTGATTTCTACCAACAGTGTTCACCTTCTGAGTGTATAAACAGAAAATACAAATTATGGTATTAATCCAGAGGTTTTTAAAAATTTCTGGATAGAAATAATTATAGTAGAGGTGTATGAGGGAATCTGAGGTACTGGTCTAGGTTGGATAGGGAAGGAAGGGAGACCAGCAGTGGGATGACCACTGGCAGCTAACGGATAGACAGAGATCATCCGCATCTGATGCTAATAACAACCCTTCAGATAAATAGTTTAACCAGCCTAACTTTGAAGAAGAAGAAACAGGCTCTGAGATGTGAAGTGACCTATTTGGTGAGGTACTTAGAGAAGTTACCAAGGTGAGCCACACCCTTCCTACTCCACTGTGTCTAACCTTTTCAGATTCCACAGTCTCAGCTCTGTTTCTCTCTCTGAACCCAAGAGTGTATATGGGACTATCTTTGCATATTCAAATTTAACTCGAATAACCACTGGATTCACCAATCTGTACCTCACAAATGAAGTCATGACAACCCATAGTTTATTTGCTCATTGCTTCTACCTTTGTAATATAGCACTTCCCTTCCAGGCAAAGCCTCCCCGTTCCAAGTAAATTTGAAGTCCCTGGGGGCATGTCACATGTCCACTCCCATTGGGCACTCTGCTGCGTTGCTAGATGGTAGTCCAGGCCAGGGTCTGGTAAGTGCCCTCATGGCATCAAGCAGTGGTCTGTGACTTAGAAAGTTCCTTACAGATAAGGAAACTGAGGCACAGACATTAGTCCCTTATCTATGATAACAAATCCAGAAGTAGCAAAGGCAAAATTCAAACTCAGGAAGTCTGGTTGTATTGCAACCCTTTTTGGATTTTTGGTGCTGATGTTATACTTCCTCCATTAAAAAAAAAAGAGAGAGAGAGATCTTCTCTTTCTAAGCTTTGGATTGGTACAAACATCACTGGAATAGTCTGTTCTTCCAAGTGTTTGTAGAAATCCCCTGTGAAGCTAGTGGACTTTGAAAGTTGTTGACAACCTCAGTTGGTCTAGGAAAATCAATCTGTTTAAACTTGCTGTCTCTTCTGGGGTCGGTTTTTGGTAAATTAAATTTTTGTAAAATATTAGGGTTTTTTTTAGGTTTTCAGATTTATTTGCAAGGTGTTTGGCAAAGCAGTCTCTTAATCTCTTTCTTTTTCCTCGTCCTTTTTTGGCTGTTTATAATTTGTCAGTTCTTATTTTATGGATTTGCGATTTCTTTCTGATTTATCTTAATTAGGTTAGCTTCTTGTTCACTCATTTCATTCTATTTTTTAATAAAAATATTTTTGGGCGATTTATTTGTTAATAATACTGGTTTTATTTTGGTTCTGGCTTTATTTAAAAATTTTTCTCTATCACTTCCTTCCCTTTATTTAGTTAGATGCTTAATTAAATTTTATTATTTTTTATATAATTATTTATGAATTTTACTCTGAGCACTGATTTAACTCTAGCATATAAATGCTGGTATGTAGTGTTTTCTTTATCACTTTTGTTTGCTAGAAATTCTTTAAAATTTATTTTTAAGAATGAGGGGTTTGATGAATCACAGACCTGTATCCCTGAGACAAGTAATACATTATATGTTAATAATTTTTTTTAAATGAGAGTTTTTTTTT
>NW_024423319.1:112427224-112484485 GCF_017311325.1 Ursus maritimus
TTTTTTTTTCCCTCAAGTGAAAAGCCTTTTAAAAAATATTTATTTTATATTCAGCAAAATTCATATGCTGAAATTCTAACCCACAATGTGATGGTATTTGGAGGTGGGGCCCTGATTAGGTCATGAGGACAGAGCTCTTGGGAGTGCTTGGGAGTGGTATTAGCACCTTTACAAAAGAGAACCAAGTAAGCTCTTTCTGCACTCCATCATGTAAGGATAAAACAGGAAGTGGGCAGTCTGTGACCTGAAAGAGGATTCTTACCAGAACACAACCATGCTGGTAACCTGGATTTAGACTTCCAACCTGTGAAAAAAAAATTTCTTTTGTTTATAAGCTACGTAGTCTGTGGCATTCTTGTTATAACAGCCTGATCTAAGACATTTGGTTTGAGTTTTGGTCATCTTGCTCTGTCTTGGATTATCTTGAATAGAACATTATCTTGAATAAAGTTGTCACCTTTTATTTTTTTCTTAAAAGGTGACTTAAGCCCATTTATGTGTATTTATATGACAGATATAGTTATTCTTCAATTTCCTGTTTGGGTGTTAATACATTCTGGTTTTATACTGATAGATTTATAACTTACATGTTATTTTATTTGCAGTCATATTTCTTTTGGTATTTAGCACAGTTGGTATTTTTGTTTCATTGGTTATATATGTTATTATACCTTTAAATAATATTTCTAATAGTCTCTTTCTTTAAAAAGTATGTATCATGGTTCCCATAAAGAGCAATAAAACTGTGTTGCATCTCCTTCCTCTCACATGCCTCTTCTCAATGCAAATTTTATATTCTTCCTCTGCTACTCTACAAAGCATGTTTCTAAGGAAGTATCATGTGAGGAAGTTAATAAGATGTGATTAAAAACCACTAAACAATGAATAGATTAAAATATATATTGAGCACTTTGTAAGTGCCAAACCTGCTGTTGATACACACAAATGAACAGGGCAGGTCTTCACCCTCAGGGAACTCACAAAGCAGATAACCAGGTAGATAACTGAGAATTGGGTAAGAATGCCCGTTGATTATATTTCTCAGCAAGAACTCCACATTTCTTACTATTTTAGTTTCTTTACCTGAGGATTTCGAGACATTCTGAGAAAATAATCTGTCTAGTTACTTAAGTGCTTTACATAATTAACTCTAATAGGACATTTTCATAACAAGGCACTATTACTATAATTAGCCAGTAAATTGCTGCTGAAATTTAACTAAGACAAAAGCATACTATTCTATTTTTCTCTGGCCCAAACTTTTCTGGATTGTTTTGGGCCAACTAGCTAAAAAAAAAAAAAAAAAAAAAAAAAAAAAAAAAAAAAAGCTGGTATTCAAGCACTTATATAAGGCGATAGTTTATTTTTTTAAGGGAGGGACAGTTTTGGTTTAGATTTTTTTGAATGTAATTTATAACAAATTTAATGGATATTTATCTTAGGGAAAGTCATGTTAGTGTACATTTAACAGATACGGAATTTACAATAGTGACAATGTAGACAAATGAGTCTAGAGTGATACTCTTTAAATGGGTAGCATGTAGTGGAACTAACTAACCCAGGCTGGGAATCAAATTGCCCACAATCTTCCTAGCCCCCACTCTAAAACTTACTAATTATAATATTGGGTGACCACACTCCTCTGCATCTGTAAAGTGGGAACAGTACTTCAATGACCACTGTAGAGATTGAATTTAGAAATGTGCTGACTGGACTACTATTGTAGAAGCACGGATAACTGCTTAATTTCCCACCACCATGTCTTTATGTGTACCTTTATTTGCACCTACAAGCTTGCCTTCTTTCCTTCACCCCACAATGAACAAACCTCCTTGAGCCTAAGACCAAACTATCCATGTGCACTGCATCCATGCCTTCTTGCCTTCTCTGCCAAAATTCTCCCCCTCTTTCTCTTATATAATTTCTTTTTCCTCATTTTTTTAAAAGATTTTATTTATTTATTTGAGAGAGACTGAGAGGGATCACAGAGGGAAAGGAAGAGGGAGAAGCAGACTTGCCGCTGAGCAGGGAGCCTGATGCAGGGCTTGATCCCAGGACCCTGAGATCATGACCTGAGCCAAAGGCAGACGCTTAACTGACTGAGCCACTCAGGCGTCCCCATTTCTTTTTCCTCTTGCTGGTTCATTGCCATCAGCATATAAATTTATAGACCTATTTCCAGTCTTTGAAATGAGAACCATTCTGGAGCCTATAATCCTTATTAGCAATTCGTTCATTTCTCTTATTGAGAGCAAAACTCCTTTTTTTTTTTTTAAAAGATTTTATTTATTTATTCGACAGAGATAGAGACAGCCAGCGAGAGAGGGAACACAAGCAGGGGGAGTGGGAGAGGAAGAAGCAGGCTCATAGCAGAGGAGCCTGATGCGGGGCTCGATCCCATAACGCTGGGATCACGCCCTGAGCCAAAGGCAGACGCTCAACCACTGTGCCACCCAGGCACCCCAAGAGCAAAACTCCTTGAAAGAGTTGCCTCCACTTCTTCAGCTAGCATGTTTTCCTCAACCTTCTTCAGTGAGACTACCTTCTCCAACATTCCACTGAACCAGTTTTTCTTAGCATCATCAATGATTCTCATACTGGCATATCCCAGAGTTTCTCAACCTTGGCCTTCTGACATTGGGGCCAGATAATTCTTTGCTTTGGGGAACTGTCCTGTGCATAGTACAATGTTTAGCAGCATCCCTGGTCTTTACCTACTAGATGGCAATATCATCCTTCAAGTTGTGATAACCAGAAATATCTCCAAATATCCCCACGGGAGCAAAATCACCCCAGACTGAGAACCAGTGCTATCCTACAATCCATTCTCAATACTCATCTTAGTTGCTGTCAGCAGTATTTTCCACAGCTGATCATTCACTCCTCCTTTTTTATTGTGGTAAATATGCATACCATAAAATTTGTGGTTTTGAGCATTTTTAAAGTGTGCAATTCAGTGGCATTAAGTATACTCACCATTCACTTCCTTTTAAAACACTTCCCTCACTTGACTTCTGGGACATCACACTGGCCTGGTTTTCCTCCTACCTCACCAGATGCTTCTTGTCAGTGTCCTATGTTTGATTTGCTGTGGTTTTCAAACAATGACTATTGAGCATCCCCAGGACTCAGTTCTCAAGCTTCTTTTCTGCATATCCTTACTTCTTAGGCAGTCCTATTATTTAATACCATTTAAACTTATGACTCCCAAATTTATGTTTCCATCCTTGCAAGTGTCCCCTGAGCTCTGGACATATACATCCAACAGCCTACTCAACATCTCCACTTGTTCTTAAGTGACTATTAGGTATGTCACAGTCATCACGTCCAAACTCCCAACAATCCTACCTCCCATCAAATCCTCTCTTCCTTGGGCATTCTCCCTTTTAGTTAATGCCATACCACTTACCCAATTACTCAGGGCAAAAATCTAGAAGTCATCCTTAACCTCCCCTCTTTCCTTATATCCCATATCCAAATACAATCTGAATTTGACCACTTCTGTTCACCCCCACCACTACCTGGCTCATCTAAATTATCATCTTTAGACTAAGCTATTGAAAACAGCTGGTTAACAGATCACCCTGTATCCACTCTTGTTCAGCTTCAGTATTCTCCACACAGCACCAAGAATGTCACACACACACACACACACACACACACACACACACACACACAGTCCTGCTACCCTGCTCAAAACATTCCACTGGCTTCCTCTCTCACTTGGGGTAGAATTCAAACTTCTTACTTTGGCTAAAAACCCTACATTAGCTGGCCTCTGCCAGTCTCTCTCACCTGGTATCCAGCCTGTTTCTATCTCATTCATTCTGCTCTTGCCCTACCATCTTTCTTACCATTCCTCAAATATAAGTTTGTTTCTACCTCAGAGCCTTTGCACCTGCTATTTACCCAGGCTGGAATGTCTTTCCTCAGAGTATCTCATAGTGCATTTCCTCCATTTATTCAAGTCTATGCTCAAATGTCATCTGGCCTCCCCTGGTCACCCTATGTAGCCTCCCTCCAACCCCATCCTCTACCTAGGTAAGTTTCTATCTCTCTACCCTGCTTTTTAAAAATATTTGCTTTTTAAATTTTGTAAATAAATATATATTGATATATTTATTGTACATTTATTTGTTTATTGTCTGTTATTGGAGAATATAAACTCCAAAGATGAAAGTACCTTTTTCACTGCCATATCCATAGTTTCTGAAGAGTCGGCACTCAATAAATTCATGTTTAATGAGTAGTGAATGATGTAGATATATTTTCCATAGAGAGAAAGGGGAGCAAACAAACAACTATAAAATTTCCAGGTGCTTCTTTGGTCAGGACTGAAAACAACTATTATAAGAGATAGACAGACAGAAAGAAATAGATAATAGACAGAAAAATAGATAAATAGAAAGATGAAGATGGATAGGTATTTTTAATTCTAATTTCCATTGCACAGGAAGTTTCATTTTGCACAAGAAGTTTATTTCACTTAATGAAATAAAAATGTATATTTTGTGATGGCTGAATCTTTATTATTTAGAGAGAGAGAACATGCATGCACAGATGGGTGAGAGAGGGGCAGAGAGAATCTCCAGCAAACTCCCCGCTGAGTAAGGAGGCTGATTTGGGGCTCGATCACATGACCCTGAGATCATGACCTGAGCTGAAATCAGGAGTTGGATTCTTAACCAATTAAGCCACCCATCTTTAAATAAAAAGGCAAAATTAACTCTTTAGTAGAACAAATAATTACCATGGGGAGAAACAAAGAAGGCAACTAACTTAATTCTCTTCATTGGTGTTGGTGGGGGAGATGAGATGCACAGCCTAAATTTGAACTTATTTTGATCAGTTTTCTTTTTTAAAAAATTATTTTTCTCGGGGTGCCTGGGTGGCACAGTCGTTAAGCGTCTGCCTTCGGCTCAGGGCGTGATCCCGGCGTTATGAGATCGAGCCCCACATCAGGCTCCTCCGCTATGAGCCTGCTTCTTCCTCTCCCACTCCCCCTGCTTGTGTTCCCTCTCTCGCTGGCTGTCTCTATCTCTGTCAAATAAATAAATAAAATCTTTAAAAAAAATTATTTTTCTCATTATGAAAGTATCTTGTGCCCATTGTTAAAATTTTGGAAAACACTAACTTTATTGGAAAATATAAAAGCATTACAATTAATTTTGCTATGTATTGTATGTATGCCATGCACATTTTTGTTTACCAAGCATAATTTTTATTTGAGTTTTATGACATTCCTAGGGGGAACAAGAAGATTAGAGATGAATTTTTTCTAACAAATTGTAAACTCTGTGCTAGCTATTAAGCTATTGTCTCTCATAGGGGCCAATCCTGGATCTCTAATATGACATCATTGTCTAGGGCACCAGTTATCCTTCAGGTTGATTACTTTGGTTTCCTTCCATCATAAAGGGGACATGGTTTGTTCTTATTGGAATAGATATATCTTCTGGATATGGGTTTGCTTTTCCTGCCTGCCAGTTCAATAGTCAGTGGACTTAAGACTTTATCCACTATCAAGGTATTCAGTGGCCCAAGAACTCATTTCACAGTAAAAAGAAGTGCAGCATTTAGTTTGTGCCTATGGAATACACTGGTAAGATCCCATCACCCAGAAGTAGTGGTCTGTTAGAAAAGTAGAATATCCCACTGAAGACTGTTATGGCACCAATTGGGAGATAAAATCCTGAGGGACTGGAATTATGCCTTAGTGGTACATGCTTCAAATCTGCAATAATTGTGTATTATACTTTTTCTCTCAGAAGCATAACAATAGTCCACGTTCAGGAATTAAGGAGTAGAATGGTGGTGTCTCTTCTTTCTATTATACCAACTATTTCACTGATTGACTCTTTGGTTTTTGATCTCGTAGCTTGGATTGTGCAGATTTGGCTGTCATGAGCACAAGGTAGCTACAGAACCTCAGCCATATCACATATACAAATAAGAAAGAAGACCAAAAGGCAAAAGGCACAACTTATCAAGAGTTTGTCCCATTTTGTCAAGAAGATAGTAACTTTCCTAGAATCTCCACTTGGTAGCATATTGCTTTTCTTTTCTCTTAGTAGACAGAATGGAGTTTCATAGCCATCCTTAGCAACAAAGGAATCTATGAAAGTTGTAATGTTAACTAGGTATATTGTTTCCTTCAAAAATTTTGAAGCTTCATTTATAAGGATAAAGGTGAACATATATTGAGTAGACAGCTAACTATGTCTGCCTTACCTATACACTTTGAAATGAATTTTAGAAGACAGAGGGGTGTCCATTTCTTCCATTGGATGAATAGATAGAAGTATCATTATATAAAATTTAGGGGTGTGTGTTAATTTAAAAAATGATAATATGAACTATATTAACTATCATGCACTACAGAAGTGTTGAGAAGCTGAATTCAAGTCTGTTAGTATGTTAGTCAGGTTAGACTGTGTCATGCTATAGTAATAAGTGAAATCCCAAGCTGCAGTGGCTTATATCAACAAAAGTTAGTTCTCATCCATACGTCCTGTCCATTATATGTTATCTCTGGCTCTGCTCCATGCTGTCTTCACTTTGGAAGCCAGACTGATGAAGAAGTTATTGATAGGAAAATTACCATTAGACATGGCTACTGGTAGCAAAAAGAAAAGTTATGGTACATCATATGCCTTCTTTTAAAACTTCCACTTGGATGTGACTCATGTAATTTCCACCCATATTTTGTTGGCCAACACAAGCCTTATGATCTCTCTGAAATCACTAGAGTGGGAATGTATAATTCCTCCCACTAGGAGGGGCACTGGAGGGAGGGAATCCAAATAAAATCAACCACAGTTAGTTTCTCTCCTTGGTGTATATAATACTTTATAATGAATTGTATTCATTCTATTTCATAGATTTTTCTCCCCACTAATGAAAATATTGACGACAAGAATGTAGCAATAATTTAAAAGCCATTCAGAAAAAAAGAAAATGACGATATACCACTTTAACCACTCATTCAACAGATATTTATTGATTTTCTTCTGTGTTCTAGGTACTTTGCTAGTTCCAAGGAATTGTTTGGCTAAAGGAAAAGTCAGAAAAACTGTCACTTAGAATAGAGTCTGAATAAGTACTGTGTTAGTGGAATGCATAGGCAGTGAAGGGGAATCTAATTCAGACTGGATGCATCAGGGAGATATTCTCAAGTGAGATGACATTTAAGGGGAAAATAGGAGGAAAACAGCAAGCAACACTTAATGGTGAAACATTAAAAGCATTTTAATGTCAATTATGTCTAAATAAAATGGGGGGGGGGAGCTTTTTCATTGTGATTGGGGAAAAAAAGACCAGTATGCCAGCTATCACCATTTCTATTCAACATTGTACAGTGCAATAAGGCAAAATAAGAAATAAAAGGTATGAGGTCTTAAAAAGGAGAAATAAACTGTTTTGTAGATGATATAATAATTTGTAAATGATATGATTGTATGCATAGCTAATCCAAAAGAATATACAAATTAAGTTATTAGAATTTATAAGAAAATTTAGCAGTATTTCTATATATAATAAGTTGAATTTCTATGTACCAGCAACAAACTCCTAGCAAATAAAATATTTTTTAAGGTCTTAAAAAGGAGAAATAAACTGTTTTGTAGATGATATAATAATTTGTAAATGATATGATTGTATGCATAGCTAATCCAAAAGAATATACAAATTAAGTTATTAGAATTTATAAGAAAATTTAGCAGTATTTCTATATATAATAAGTTGAATTTCTATGTACCAGCAACAAACTCCTAGCAAATAAAATATTTTTTAAATGATACCATATAGGATGAAAACATAAAGCACCTGAGAATAAATCTAACTAGAGATGAGATGTTCAATTCCATAGGAAAAATATAGGAGCCTTATAGAAACATTAAAAAAACTTAAAGAAATGGACAGATATATCTTGTTTAAGTGTTGGAAGAGTCAATATTATAATTTCTTTTCTTCTCAAATTGATACAGAGCTTCAATGTAATCTCAATAAAATCCCAATTGTGGTTTTTTTTTTTCTGAAAACATGCCAAAGTGATTGTAAATTTATGTGAGAACCTAAAGGATCAAGAATAGACAAACACTGTCAAAGGAGATCAAAGTAGGATATTAATTTCTTACCTAACCAATGGTCATTGTTGTCAAACAACACTATGAAAATAAGTGAGGTGACACATGCTCATGGGATATGGCATTACTAATGCCATCAGTGGTCACAGTGAGAGTACTTTATTGGCTTATTGAAGATGGACATAAAAAGAAGTGGGTTGAGAAGTAAAGGAGTGATTTGAAAGTGGAGAGAAGGAGCACACTACAGTATTTTAAGAAGTGTAGCTCTTAAAGGAGGGAAAGACAGACATTGGGAAGAATGGATTAATTTTTTTTAAAGATTTTATTTATTTATTTGCAAGAGAGGGAGAGAGCAGGGTGAAGGGCAGGAGAAGCAGGCTCCCTGCTGAGTAGGGAGCCCAGTGCAGGACTCGATCCTGGGACTCCAGGATCATGACCTGAGCCGAAGGCAGACTCTTAACTGACTGAGCCACCCAGGCGCCCTAACGTTTTTGTTTTTTATAGGATGGGGTCATTTTACCACATATGCTTGATAAAAAATGATTGTGTAAAGGAAGCTGTTGATCGAAATAGAGAAAGGGGCAAATTTTAGGTGATAATCTTTGAGAAGATGGAAATGTATGGGATCCAGCATATAAACACAGAATTGTCCTCCTATAGGAATAGGAGATTCATTTCTTCTGACACAGTAAGAAAGAGAATGAAAATGGTGTTGGGAAGGCAGCTGGTTTGAATTAAAAGCTGATTGAATCCACTTGATGCCCTCATTTTGTCACTAAGTAGGAGGAACTGACAGCTAATGAGAGGAAAGGTAGAAAAAGGTAATGTATTGGACCTTGGGGACTCCATTTGGGGAATTGAAATAGGAAGAAACTTGAAGAATCATAAAGGTGTTTTCTGAGCATCATGGAGAGCTCCACTGTATTTAATGACATAGATTTGTAAGCTGGGGCTTTATGTTTGAAAATTGGTGTTTAATAATAAGAATTGACATATGAATAGGGCTTACAATGTGCCAGTCACTATTCTTAATATTATATTAACCTTCACAACAACATAAAAGGTATGTACTATTATTATCCTCATATTACTAGAAAAAGGAAATGTGACCTGCCCAAGGTCACATTAGCTAGTAAATGGTGGAGCTGGGATTCCATTCCTAGACAGCTTGGATCCAGAGCCCATGATTTTTTTTTTTTTTAAGATTTTATTTAGTTTCTTGAGAGAGGGAGAGAGCATGAGTGGTGGGGAGGAGCAGAGAGAGAGAGAGAAGCAGGCTCTCCACTGAGTAAGGATCCTGAGGCAGGGCTCAATCATCCCAGGACCCTGGGATCACAACCCGAGCTGAAGGCAGACGCCCAACCGACCAAGCCATCCAGGTGCTCCCAGAGCCCACAATTCTTAAACACTGTGCGATGCTACAATGGTTGGAAATTTTGTTCTATGACCTCAGCCTCTGGTGATTTCTGTAAAGGGATTTTTGGATGGTACAAATCTATTCTATGTTGACAAGAGCCATCAGGGTATAGTTTTTGCTTTTTCCATTTGCCTATATTGAGATCAAATCAATTAAGAATTTCTGGGCACTGGGTGGCTCAATCAGTTAAGTGTCTGACTCCTGAATTTGGCTCAGGTCATGATCTCATGGGTGGTGGGATTGAGCCCTGCGCTGGCTCTGCGCTCAGTGGGGAATCTGCTTCAAGATTCTCTCCCACTGCCCCTCCCCCCCACTCACCGCATTGTCTCTTCTCTTTCTAAAATAAATAAATAAATATATATATATTTTTTAAATTAAGAATTTCATGCTCTTTGAGAAGAATAGGTCTTTGATATCTAGACCAGTGAAGTTTTGTGTTTCTCTATTTACCCTTGGTTCATGGCTACAATTTTAGAATTGAAGCTATAAGCTCTCTATGTGTCTGCCTGTCTATGTGTCTAGAATTCAGGAAGGTCTTTACTTCTTTCCGTTTGAGTGTTCAGTGTTTTCCTATCTCTGGAAAATGCTAATCAATTAGATTATAAAGTATCTCCAGATTAAAGGAGTTCTATTTTGAGCTCCTTGAGCTTTTAATCTGTATTGGCTCATAGATATAAATAAGTACATATAAAAATTTAATATTCCCCAAATTCAGAAAATAAGGAAATTGAACTTCTAATATTTTAAATGTGCTAAACAATTTTTAGAAAAACTAACTAAAAATGTTTGGGAATCTAACTTGACATAATTTTGGCAAATGACACTGGTTGAATAATTTTGGTTTAATAAAAACATCTATGTCTTCTCTGATTTATCAGTGTTAAATACATTTTTATTCTATTTGTATGTTTTTCCTAAATGTACACAGATCAAGTAAGCTAACAGTATTCCTACTTAATGTCTAAGATTATGAAAAATGTAAATTTGTGTTAACTAAATTGAATAATTATTCTGAAAACCTTTTTATCACAGCAACAATTATGTTTTGAAGTATCTCAGCTTAAAAATAATTTCCAAGATCTTAAAGTAGCTCAAAATTTTGTGTTGATATTAGATTGAGTTAATTAATGACTCACTATTGCATACCTAGGTCATATAATTAAGCATAATTTTATGTTTATAAAGTTTTGCTCTTACTTTATATATGCCACAGAGAGGCTGTATCCTTGTCAATGAACGTGTTCATTTTTGTCACTTTGAGAAGGAGTAAAAAGGAAGTGTGTGGCTGTAGAAATTTGTATATGAGTTTTGCCTGTCTGCTAAAATGTTTGTGCAAGACAAAAGCTCTCAATTATCTACCTCATCTCTCCTTTCTTCATGAAATGAAAGTTAGTTACCTTTTTTTAAAGGTTATAATTAATATAAATAGTTGAAACTACACTGGGAGAAATAGTGATAGAAAAACACAGTTGTGTGTGTGCCTTTGCTTTTCAAGAAAAAAAGAACATTTTTATCTTAATGCAGTAGTCTCTTTCTTTGTTGGTGTCTGAACCCCTTTATATTCTTAGGGCTTTATTGAGGATCCCAAAGAACTCTAATCTATGTGGATTAACTACTACTTATTGCATTAGAAATAAAAACCGAGGAAATTTTACAACACTTAATTTGTTGACTCATTTAAAGATAGCAATGATGAAGATATTGTACATTAATAACATCTAACTATTATAATGAAATTATTGCTGACCTTGCAGAGTCCCTGAGATCTGTCTTTAAGTGTCACTTTGTTCCAGAATATGAAAGAGCTAATAAGGACAAAACTTGGAAAGTGAATTTTATTTGCCCTGGTTTATAATACCTAAGTTTGAAAAAAAGTTATAAAGCGTGTGAAAATCATAGCAAAGTGCTCAATTTTGATGGCATGATTTCCTTGGTTTACTGCTTATTGCCTTTGCCTGCAATATAAAGGGTTATATTTTACTTTCTTGATAGCAGAGATTCTGTGTCTAATCAGAATAATTTCCTATGCTTTATGTTGATTTTATTATATATATATTTTAAGATTTTATTTATTTATTTGACAGAGAGAGACAGCCAGTGAGAGAGGAAACACAAGCAGGGGGAGTGGGAGAGGAAGAAGCAGGCTCCCAGCAGAGGAGCCTGATGTGGGGCTTGATCCCAGGACTCTGGGATCACGCCCTGAGCCAAAGGGAGACACTTAACGACTAAGCCACCCAGGCGCCCCTGATTTTATTATATTCTTGGCTAAGGAAGAAGGTTTCTCATTCCTCACTTGTAAAGGAACTGAGATTCTTTACAACCATGTTACCTCTTTTTAAAATTTTAAAATGTTTATTAATACTTTGATTAAATATATAACCAAATGTTCTCAGGCACTAATAATCTTTTTATTCTTTTTTTATTGACATATAATTGACATACAGTGTTATATTAGTTTCAGGTATACAACATAATGATTCCACAATTCTGTACATTACTCACTGCTCACCGTAAGTGTGGTCATCCTCTGTCAACCAGAAAACATTATTACAATATTATTGACTATATTCCCTATGCTGTACATTTCATCTCCATCACTTATTTATTTTATAACTGTAAGCTTATACCTCTTAATCCTCTTTATCTATTTCTCCCATGGCCCCATCCACCTTCCTTCTGGCAACCACTAATTTGTTCTCTGTATTTAAGAGGCTGTTTTTAATTGTTTCTTTGCTTTGTTTTTTAGATTCCACATATAAATGAAATCATATAGTATTTATCTTTCTCTGACTTATATTTCAATTAGCATTATACCCTTTAAGTCCAACCATGTTGTTGCAAATGGCAAGATCTCATTCTTTTCTTTGGCTGAGTAACATTCCATTGTATGTATATACCACATCTTCTTTATCCATTCAGCTATGGATAGGCAGTTGGGTTGCTTCCATATCTTGGCTATTGTAAATGATACTGCAATAAACATAGGAGTGCATGTATCTTTTAAAATAAGTGTTTTCCTTTTCATTAGGTAAATACCCATTAGTGGCATTACTGAATCATACAGTATTTCTATTTTTAATTTTTTAAAAGATTATTTATTTATTTGACAGAGAGAGAGAGAGACAGTGAGAGAGGGAACACAAACAGGGGGAGTGGGAGAGGGAGAAGCAGGCTTCTTGCTGAGCAAGGAGCCCGATGCGGGGCTCCATCCCAGGACCCTGGGATCATGACCTGAGCCGAAGGCAGACACTTAATGATGGAGCCACCCAGGCGCCCCATTTATTTTTCATTTTTTGAGGAACCTCCATATTGTTTTCCACAGTGGTTGCACCAGTTTACATTCCAGCCAGTAGTGCACAAGGGTTCCTTTTTCTCTACATCCTTGCCAACACTTGTTGTTTCTTGTGTTTTTCATTATAGCCATTCTGACAGCTGTGAAGTGATATTTCATTGTGGTTTTGATTTGCATTTCCCTGATGATTAGTGGTGTTAAGCATCTTTTCATATACTTATTATTGCCATCTGTATGTCTTCTTTGGAAAAAATGTCTATTCAGGTCCTCTGCCCATTTTTAATCAGATAATTTGGAGTTTTTTTGGTGCTGTGTTGTATAAGTTCTTTGTGTATTTTGGACATTAACCCCTTATTGGATATATCATTTGCAAATATCTTCTCCCATTGAATAGGTTGCCTTTTCATTTTGTTGATAGTTTCCTTCATCATGCAAAAGGTTTTTAGTTGGATGTAGTCCAAATAGCTTATTTTTGCTTTCATATACTTTGTTGGGCACCCATAATCTTAATCAAGTGTTCACATCTCCTATGACAACTTCTTTGATTTTGCCTTCTCTAAATCAGATCCTAAATATAGAAAAAGTTCAATAAATCTTTCAGAATATATTTTCCACCAAAAACTATCTTTGTAATTTCTTAGAGGGCTCCTGGGAAATCACAAAGTTGTGTTCTTTCACCTTCCAAAAAGAGAAATGTTAAGTTTATTTATTAATTACTATTGATGAGTCACATAGGAAAAGTAGTCAAATAAGAAGAGATACTCAGGGGCACCTGAGTGGCTCCGTCGTTAAGCATCTGCCTTTGGCTCAGGGCGTGATCCCGGAGTTCTGGGATCGAGCCCCATGTCAGGCTCTTCCTCTGGGAGCCTGCTTCTTCCTCTCCCACCCCCCCTGCTTGTGTTCCCTCTCTCACTGGCTGTCTCTCTCTCCATCAAATAAATAAATAAAATCTTTAAAAAAAGAAAAAAGAAGAGATACTCAGCTTTCCTGAGGTTAAATTTATGTAAGTAAATGTCACTCATTAATATAAGCATTTTAGAAATTGTGAGGTTTATGGGAAGTTCCTGGGGATTCCTGAATGCCCTCACTGTCACTGGTATGTTGCTATTTCTCAGTCTTTTTTTTTTTTTTAAAGATTTTATTTATTTGAGAGAGAGAGCCTGAGAAGAGTGAACATGAGCGGTGGTGGGGAGGGACAGAAGGAGAGACAGAAGCAGACTCCCTGCTGAACAGGGAGCCCAACACGGGGCTTGATCTCAGGACCCTGGGACCATGACCCGAGCTGAAGGCAGACGCTTAACCAACTGAATCACCCAGGCGCCCCTTTCAGAGTCTTCTTGATGGAGCTTTGTTTGATATTGTATGATAGTATTATAACAATATAGTGTTATCAGTCATAATTTCAGTTATTTCAGTCATAATTTTCAGTTACACATATAAGTTATAGTCTTACTTCTTTAATTTGAATCTAGCATCTTCTAGTCCAGTGAATTTCAATTGGAGAGTCACATAAGATTTATATGTAGAGTGATATAAAAATACAGATATCAAGAACCTACTTCAGACTTACTGAATCTCTTTAACTTGTTATCCTTTGTGTATTCTTAGTATGTTCTTATAATATTCCTGGTATATTATACATACTATGTTTCAGGAGTATTATATATTTCAAGACATTTTCTTTTTGAATAATTATGCTCATTTTTTTGTGTTCATCCATTTCTATACATCAAATGTAACATTCATCAACTTTGTTGAAAACAGGCATAGTCATTGTGCTTAAAGATATTTTGTATACATTTTTCAAATGACTTTATTATCTTAGTTTTTCATGGTCCAGAAACAATCTAATTTCCTTGTCAGTTGGATTATTATTATGAAAGGTCTCATCAGACCTTTTACGCATGAAAACCTTTAGTAAACCTTTGTTTTCAGTGCAAGTCTCTTTGGTCTGCAGATAGTTTTTGTTTAATTCTTGCTTGAAGGCTGTGCTATAAGCTGCAGGTTGTGTTTGTGTCTTCCATAAAAAGGACTATGAGAGGTAATTAAAATTACTGAGACTTCGAAAGAAAGATTCTTGGATATAGGATTCTGATAGCATCATTTAGACAACTTTGAGAACATATCATAGGACCGAGTCAAGTTTCCAGAACTATTTAGTCAAGAAGCAGATGGCTTCATGACACTACTAACCTAAGATCCATCAGAACAAGAACTAATTAATTACAAGGACTGAATGAACTGATGGTAAAATGCACATAATTTAAAATAACAGCCTTGAATTGAAAGAAATCTGAAAGCAGAGACCCTGATACCAGAGTGCTCAACACTTACAAGCTGGTACAAAGTATGGTGCAAGGACCAGCAGCATCAGCATCAGCTGGGAACTTGTTAGAAATGCAGACTCTGAGGCCCCACCCCAGATCTATTGAGTCAGAATCAGCATTTTAACAAGATGTTTAGGTGATTCATGTGCAATTTAAAGGTTGAGATGTCCTGACATAGAACACAGGTCAACATACTACATAAATCAGTGAGACAGCAATTAAGTATTAATTGTGTGATGCTTATTAATTAATGGTTCCCAGTCGATGGATGGTGGGACACATTAAAATCATCTGGAGAACTTCAAAATGCAGACCCAGCCCCAGAGATTGTGAATTTCAAGTGGGGCCCAGAAAAAAATTTTATTTTGAAGGAGCCCCCCCAGGTAATCATAGTTCACATCCAGGTTTGAAAGTCACTGCAGGGTATGAGAAATGAGACTTTCAAGAAGAGGATGGAATGGCCAGAGGATTAGGTCTTGAATTAAACCTTAAAATATGGATTCAGTTTTTGCAGAATGAGGGTGGTGTGTGTGTGTGTGTGTGTAAACAAGACTGTGAGACAATGTTATTATAACTTTCTTCCAGAGTGAGAAACAGAAATGCAAAGTAAAGGAAATATTATTCTCTGAGGAGTTTTGGCAGGATTTTAAAACAATAACATTTCTCTGTTAGAAACTAGGATGATATGATGCTGCTCATAATATCTTGGGAGCCAATGTCACATTTGATTTATGTTTAGAAACAATTTGAATGGATAGAATATTATTCTTCTCAATTTCCACTTGGGGCTAATATATACATTCTTTTTCTCACATAAAGTCAATTTTAAACTCTTGCTGTACACTGAGTAGAAATAATCTAAGCTTAGATTCATTTTAAGAAAATGGAAAATATTTTTGTGCATTGGCACAATAGTTGGACTTTACTGGGTTCATTAAAAATCAAATGAGATGATAGATACGATTATAATTTGAAATGTGGGAAATACTATACAAATGGCAGGTCATGGTTTGGATCCCTCCAGCCTCTCCCATTCCTACCTTTTTACTCTGATTCACACACAACCTTGTTATTCACCATGGGTCTTCTTGACTCCCATTCTGATTAGATGTCCTCCCTCCAAATCTTTCTTAAATTTTTTTTGGTCAGCCTGATGCCTTGATTATATGTCCAATGTTGCATTTTATAATCTTGTATTATAAGTTATTTGTTTATATGTAGGCTTCTTCTATCAGGCTTTGAATTCTTTGAGGCAAGTGATGATTTTTAAAATTCATATTTGAATACCTAGTGCTGGAGTTTCACTTCCTGTATGTTGGCATAAACTCCTAACAGACCTAATTTCTTGTGGATAACAACTATAAATTCTGATCAAATTATAAAAAAAAACAACTACGTGGACACTCTAGAGAATAAACCAAGATAGGCAGATTTTGCAGGAAAGTTCAAATTTGGAAGAAATGACTGTCACAATGTAACTTACCAGTTTTGCAGCTTTGGCACTATGACAGACTGTGATCACAGCATGGTGCTGTCTTTACGTGCTTTTTTTCTGGCCCAGGCAACCCAAGGATGGAACTCAAGGAGGACAGGGCTGCTGGAAAGTGAAGGGAGGCCTAGAAATGAGATGGCCAGGGCAGGTAAACTTCAAATTCTACATTTAAACCCTACTGACAGTCTGACTTCATGCATCATACACATGGTGAAGACTTGAAGAAGCTTGCAGCTGAGGTTAATGAAACTGAACTGAGATACAGGCAGAACAGAATTTTCAGTTAAATGTTCAAAAAAGAAGATCATCCATGCTACTTGGAGGACTTGAACAAAATTCAGTCTCTAGAACATAGTTTTCAATTATTATCCAAAAATCATTCAATATGCAAATGTTAGGAAAATGTGACTCATTCCTTTTTTTATTATTTAAATTATAGGTAGTTAACATATAGTGCAATATTGGTTTTTGAAGTAGAATTCAGTGATTCATCACTTACATATAACACTCAGTCCTCATCATAACACATGCTCTTCTTTTTTTTTTTTAAAAAAGATTTTATTTATTTATTTGACAGAGAGAGACAGCCATCAAGAGAGGGAACACAAGCAGGAGGAGTGGGAGAGGAAGAAGCAGGCTCCCAGCGGAGGAGCCTGATGTGGGGCTTGATCCCAGAACGCTAGGATCACGCCCTGAGCTGAAGGCAGACACTTAACGACTGCGCCACCGAGGCACCCCAACACATGCTCTTCTTAATCCCCATCACCCATCTAGCCCATCCCCCACCCACCTCCCTCCATCAACCCTGTTTGTTCTCTGTTGTTAAGTCTCTTATGGCTTATTTCCCTCTCTTTTTTTTCCTTTTCTCTCTTCCCATATGTTCATCTGTTTTCTTTCTTAAATTCCACGAGTGAGATCATGTGGTATTTTTCTTTCTCTGATTGACTTATTTCACTTAGCATAATACACTCTAGCTCCATCCACGTCATTGAAGATGGCAAGATTTCATTCTTTTTGATGGCTGAGTAATATTCCTGTGTGTGTGTGTGTGCACACGCACATGTGACACGCACGCGCGCGCACACACACACTACATTTTCTTTATCCATTCATCAGTCGATGGACATTTGGACTGTCTCCATAGTTTGGCTATTGATGATAATGCTGCTATAAACATTGGGGTGCACGTATCCCTTGAATCTGTTTTTTTTATCCTTTGGGTAAATGCCTAGTGGGGCAATTGCTAGATCATAGGGTAGTTCTATTTTTAACATTTTGAGGAACCTCCATACTGTTCTTCAGCATGGCTGCACCAGTTTTCATTCCCACCAACAGTTTAAGAGGGTTCCCCTTTCTCTGTATCCTTGCCAACACCTGTTGTTTCTTGTGTTGTTAATTTTGGCCATCCTGACAGGTGTGCAAGGTGGTACCTCATTGTGGTTTTGACTTTTATTTCCCTGATGATGAGTGATGTTGAGCATCTTTTCATGTGTCTGTTAACCATCTGGATGTCTTTTTTGGAAAAGTGTCTATTCTTGTCTTCTGCCCATTTCTTAACTGGGTTATTTGATTTTGGGGTGTTGAATGTGACTCATTCTTAAATGAAATGATAATCAATAGATGCCAATCCTGTGATAATTGAGATGTTGGAATTATCAGATGAGAACTTGAATGCAGCTTTATAATCAATCTCAACAAGGTAAAGAGAAATGTAATCACAATTAATTAAATGATAGGAAATCTCAGGGCCCCTGGGTGGCTCAGATGGTTAAGCATCTGTCTTCAGCTCAGGTCATGATCTCCAGGTCCTGGGATTGAGCCCCTCATTGGGCTTCTCCCTCTCCCTCTGCCTCTCCCCCTGCTTATGTTCTCTCTGTATCTCTGTCTCAAATGAATAAATAAAATCTCAAAAAAAAAGTGATCGGAAGTCTCAGCAGAGATATAGACATTTCCTTTTGGTTTTTCATCATGTTCATTAAGTAACCTCTAGAGTTAGCCACGTATCCTAAGCATTCTCGCTTTTCTTCCTACTACCTGCTTTGTACTTCAAATTAATATTTCACAAAATGTATATACATTTACTCTAGTAGTAGTAGTACAATAATATCTCACAATCTATGACTGATATTTCTTTTAGACCTACCTCCATTGAATGAGTAGCTCACACACGATGAAATGCTGCAATATGGTCAGGCTATCAGTGAATCACTCAGCCAAATAGGCTTTGGTCTCTGCCCAGACATCTTTATTAAATCTGGTTTGGACATTATTGTCATAGAGTATATCATTTCTATCTAAACAAACTCCTGGAAAAGAATGTCTTTCTCCTATTGTCAAGCCAGAGTTACACCCAAAAGTGTAATATATTGGGAAATTAATTTATTAATATCAGCTAATGTTAATGACTAGTTAAAACAAATAAATCCCAGAAAACTTTCTTTTACTGTTCTTTGAGTTTAGGAAATAAGTACAACATTTATTTTTTACTTTTAATTATTTTTAAATATAGCATTTATAAATGGCACTGCTGCTCACAGTTTTTATGTTGATATAAAATTAAGCTTGGACGTAATTTGGATGGAAATGGAAGCAAGAGCTGTTAGTAATCTTTCCATGACCACAATCATGGCAAGCTTTAAGATAAAGTTGAATGGACTAAGAGAAGGACACTCAGTCCTTACTGACATCATGGGGCCACTTGATCTAACTCTAGACTATGCAGTCATAGAAACCAATAAATTCACTTTGGTATTTGAGCCAGTTTGGATTCAGTTTTCTATTACTTGTAGTTCAAGTAACCCAACTGATATGAAAAGGTGTAAGTTGTGTGGTTAGTTATGACATAATATCTTCCTTGAGTATATGCTTTAACTGTCATGAAAAATAATTTAATACTGGAATTTTAAAATCTTACTACGTTCTTTTTTTTTAAGTTTTTATTTAAATTCTGGTTAGTTAACATATAGTGTAATATTGGTTTCAGGAGTAGAATTTAGTGATTCATCAAAGTCCCAAAATGCTGTATATTCTCCTTTCGTAACTCTTATTTTTCTAGAAATTTCTTAATATCTTTCTACCCCAATATGTTCCATGAGGCAGGTTCCAAATGCAGGTTGGATTATTATTTCCAATTCTTTAGTAACTCCCTATAATAGAATTACACATCCATGCATTTAGCCACATGTCTTTGTGGTAGCTGCCAATGGAGTAAGCGGAGGATATATCTCTGCTTCATTAACTTGAGTTTGGCCATATGATTTGATTTGACCAATGAAATATGGGCAGAAATGTCAGTATACCAGTCCTGAATGGAGGCATTAAAAAGCATAGTATATCAGTCTAGATCCAATCAGGAAACAAACCTCACAGTATTTTGAATAGAGAAAGTTAAGTATAATGACTGTATTAAACTATGATGGACATAGACATAAAGGGAACTCTAGAAAATACTGTAGGGATGAGAGAGAGTACTCAAGGAAGGACAAACTTGGAAGGGAGCTGCCTCCTCACTGAAACCTCGTTGGAGAGGGTATGGGTGTAGCACAGTGTTTAGTGGAGAAGTTTGCTGGGTTGCCCTGGCCAGAGATGGTCCACCGTCACCAGGGATCAGGAAACAACCCTTTGGGGTATAGGTGAACTGAGGCTGATGGGTAGGAGTGCAGCAGGAGTCAAGGTATCTGGAGCAAGATGGTATATATCCTGTGATTTGTGGTATCCTTGTTGGGAAGGCTGCAGGAAACAGCCTCTGGGGCACAAGTGAGCCAAGGCTCATGGGTTGGTATACAGAGAGAGCTGGGGAACCAATGTTAGTGTGAGGTTTAGAGTGCACCAGTGTCCACATTAGGAGGGTCATGCCATGTAGGTCACTAGGCCTGTGCCAGGCTGTGAGATCACTCAGCGATGGTGCACTTTAAACACATAGTTGGGATAGAGCACCACTATATATTCCTACACACACATACACCATGCAACAGAAGCAAGAAAAAGAAAAACTTAGCACACCGGAACCAGGAAAAAAAGCCCCCTTCCTCCTGAAATGTCCCTCCACTGACAAAGCTTACTATAAAGAACATGATCACTGTAAAGGACAAATGATTAAGAAGTCCAGTCTACTGTTGCAAAGCAGGTACTGAATGGTGAAGTTGAAGCTGAGAGGCAATAAATCCATAACTGGCAAGCACTGCAAGTTTCTGCTAGCTCTTTTGAGCTGCTACCCTCCATGAGAAGAGCGTGGCCCAGAGAAGCATTGCTTTTTCAGACTGAGTCTTAGAATGTAGAGTAGACATGAGCCCTATGTGGAGCTGGCAGCCGATTTATAAACCCTGGAGTATTAAGTACATGTTCATTGTGGCAAGCTGTTGAGATTTTTGAAGCTATTGGTTATACAGGAAAAAAACAAAAACCTGAATACTACATTTTGTGTTCCTCTATATCCCTTGTGCCAGTGCCTAGATTATAAGAAGAGCTCAATATTATTTTTAAATGAATTGTTACTCAAACTTTGGGGCCATTTTCTGATTGCTCTGAAGGTTTAGCCCAGGTGTTATCTAACGGGCTACAAATGAGTCACCATTTCAGGTACACAGCAGAACAGGAATAACATCATGAAGAATCTTGATTTTGAGTCTGATTTTTAAAAAGGAAAAAAAAATCTTAATGGAAAACCTAAACCCAGGAATTGGTTTTTTAGCTTTTTGAAACCATATAGCTCATTCAGTGTGGAGCCTTTATATGATGCAGCTAGGCCATTAGGTTTGGTTTCATCATCTAAATTGGTAACTTTTTGATGTGGCTTTGGAGGAGCAAGGTGAAAACTAATCAGAAGAAGATTGCCTTGTATGGGAGCCAGCTATTGCTCAAAGGGTGAATTTATGGGTGAAGAGAGAAAACAGATAATCAAAACATAGCCTCTGCTTGTAGGGCTGCAACTATCATAAGTTAATTTTATGTTCCAATCTTCTTCTCCTGTTTAGGGTCAGAGAACATATCACACCCTCATATATAACTGACTAACATTGAAGAACTCTGTCCTATCTTGCCTTAATTACTATGTTGATATTACTTTCATTACACTGCAAAGAACCATCAGCAGGCACTAACATATTCTTCAGTCAAGTGAAATTATTTTCTAAATTTGTTTTATATTTCTTTATTATTTTATAAACATAAATATCTTTAATATAAACATATGGATCCCTTTCAAGAGTACCTGGTAGATATTTTGACATGGTATTTCAAACATGATTGTTGGTTTGGCCACAATTGCTGGTCATTGCTCTTGGTGTTCAGAAGAGTTGAGCTTCTCATGGTGTACCCCTAATTTGTGACTGGAGCTATGTTTGAAAAGCTTATTATCAGCTCTATGTCTGCCCTGAAACCTCACACTCAAAATGAGCTGCTCTGTAAATGCAGTCACCTTAGACTTTGTACAGCTGCTATTGTTCCTGCTACTTTTTCCCACTCATCACTGATCTAACACACAGGGGTTTTGAGTTAGTTTTTCATTTTTTTTTTTAATTAAACACACTATTAACCCTCCCTTTGTCAGTGGTGTAGTCATTTCTTTTTCTTCCAAGGATGTCATTAAAATGCCTTCACAATAAAATTGTACATTGTGTTCATATTATTTAGGTCCATATCTCTCTCTCTTTTAGACTTTTAAAGTTTCCCCTTTCTTTACTCTAATACTCATCTAAAGAATCTAAAATTGGTTTCCATTTATTCATTTACTCTTTTTCTGACTTCTCTTTCTCTGAGGTGGAATAACTTTTGATATGTGCCTCTGAACAAGGTTTCCAAGGAGTAGAAATGATATGGTCACTTATAAATGAAGGTTACAAACAGAATGTAGACCTAAATAGAATTTTAGATAACTTTTCTCCAACTTTATCGTTTTGCAGTTGAGATCGATAGAGAAGTGACCTGCCCTAAGTTATATAACTAGGTGGTAGCGATTTGGGACCAGGACTTAATAACCTTTTCTTCTCTCCGAGTTCTCGTTCCACTGTATCATGCCACAGAGTCAGAAATGGGACAGTAGGAAGAGGTGTCAAAGATCACTCTATCTAACCATATTATTTCATTTTATTTTTTTTTAAAGATTTTATTTATTTATTTAACAGAGATAGAGACAGCCAGCGAGAGAGGCAACACAAGCAGGGGGAGTGGGAGAGGAAGAAGCAGGCTCATAGCGGAAGAGCCCGACGTGGGGCCGATCCCACAACGCCGGGATCACGCCCTGAGCCGAAGGCAGACGCCCAACCGCTGTGCCACCCAGGTGCCCCACCATATTATTTTAAAGACAAGAAACCAATGCCAGGGAAATTTGGGAATCTGGGACAACTAGTATTCTTGGCCTTCCAATAAACATCCCAGAGGGGACTGCTTGTTATTTTAAGTTTCAGAGTAAGAAGTACTTCAGTAAATCTCTAGTCCAGGGGACTGACCCTGGTGAGACAACTCACTGAAGAATCCGTAGCTTACACATTCATGTTTGTTAGGAAGCTGAGCCATCCTCAAGAGTAGGCAGAAGGAAGCGGTGTGCTAGGAAATCTCTCTCAAGAAAAATATCACCCTGTACATATCCTTTTTGGGAGATTAATGCTTCTGGGTGCTGAAGGCTTCATTCTTTCAGAATTCCCTATTAAAATGCACATAATCCTAAAGCATCATTTTGAGTCATTTCAGATGTTTATTAGCTAATACTTCAGGGATTTTTCCTGAGAGAAGGACTCCCTCGATGTGCTTTTGTAATAAAGAATCAGAACCAGGAGAAAAGAGTTCTGAAATGAACTATTTCTTTTCAAATCAAGTTGCCTAACCCACCCTTGGGACGAAGTTGGATTTAAAACCTTGCTTCTTTACAGAAGCAGCAGTTCTTAGTAAGCGCAGCTACACTGAATAGTTTGATCTAAATTATGCAAAAATGTGGGTAGAACCCCTAGATTTCCTCCTCACTCTCATTTTGCAACTGCTTATGTTCCCACATAGAGGGAAGGGGAAACTGAAACTGAGTTCTAAGTGAAATAATCTAAATTCATTCTCAATTTCATTTGCAGTCTGCATATTTCATCAGTTCCAACATGCACTTTCCCCTTCCCATTTTAAGATTTCTGAAGTCAAAATGTTTCTAATGTTTGGTGGTGTCTTATAATCATTGGCAACCAGGTAGTCATTGTTATGTAGTTGTTGCAGGAATGCACACCAGCCTGATCATTGTACTTATGTTGTCATTTCAACTGACTTATTTACGCTGTTATTACCACACATGTTAAATTTAACTGGCAGTTGAAATATATTTCATGGATTATTCCACAATTTGGTATTGAAACATCAAGATTTTGTGAATGCAGAGTGGCATAGAGAAAGCATTAGGGTATAAATTTGATATTAGTTACAAAGCCCAAGGGCAGGCCACTCCAAGATGGGCCACTTTGGTATGAACATTATTTTGAGTTAAAAGCAATCAAAACTCAGCAGATTTAGGAAAAGCTCTTTACCTCCCTCTCACTGCTTAAATTTACATTGGAAAGGAGAGACTGAACCAAGAAGAGAGCTATTAACAGAGATTCCTCTTTACCTAAGAAACTTACCTGTATAACAGGGCAACTTGGTTTTCCAGACATCTCTTCTCATCTTCCATTTTTATCCCTAGATCCCTACCCTTTTCCTTAACTGAGGATGTCCTATCAGCCTCATGTTGCCTGACTGTGGGATTTCATGTCTTTGTGGATTACCTATATGTATAAAACTAAATTTTATTTTCTCTGTTAATCTGTCTCATATCAATTTGATTCTTAGTCCAGCTAGAAGGATCGTTCTTGAAGGACAGAGGAAATTCTTCCTCCCCAACATTAGTGAAACAAATAGCTGTCACTGAAGAAATAATAACAGTTTCACTTTTTTTTTTTTTTCAATGCAATGACCAAGTGGTTTGTGGCATCTAGGAAAGGAAGATAATCACAGGTAGATGAAACTCGATTACATTTTGTTTTTCGTGTTTATGCAAAAAGCTTTGCCTGTACCTCACCAAGCAAGACTGTACCAATATCAGCATTTGTAGAATGGGTGCTGGCAACTTGAAAGAAAATCTCAAGGATAATAGTGGAGCACCATCTTAAGAAATGCTGTATTACCTACCAGATTTCTTAATGGCACAGAGGACAAGATCATATAACAGATACATGATATGATATGTATAACACAGATATAAAAACAAAACATAGACATGGAAATTTTGTGTTAAAAATTTATTCAAAGAGTTGGACAAGGAACTTGAAAAACTTCTAGGACTTAAATCAATTTATTTCATTCACATTTCTCTTTTGATATATACATAATAGTGAATCATGACTAAAATCTATGTTTAAAATATAAGTCTAAAATGTTCTTTCAAAAATTGTACAGTAAAATTTCTAAGTAATTAGGAAGCATTGTGTCATAATTTAATTTGAATCATTTTTTTCTTTCTCAGTGTTACAGAAGTAATGGTGTATCTTATAATCAATGACATCTTAGATCCAATAGCAAAGGCTGGGAAAATCCAGGTCCTGTCTTTGCACTATGTCCATTAATAGGATGCACTCAGTTAATGGAAGGGAGTTGATGAAGAGAGAAGAGGAGGAATAATCGTGGTTACAAAATCTGTCTTAAGTAATAGCAATATCTATCAGAGAAGGAAGCTATCCCTCAAGTTGATTTTAAAGTTGCTTTGACGTTTGCAACTCAAAATTGATCACTTTTTATCTAGTGTCTGAATTTCTGCTAAAAAATTATCAGAGGCATGAATTGGAATTATCTTGATTTACTGGATGAAATAATTACCTATGATGATTTAATAATCATACCTGTGACCACTTGACAGGAGGCCAAATACAGTTATGGTATTAACCTTTTGAGTAGTTTAGTTGTTATTAAACACCTGGTAATCAGGTAAAGTATGGAGGGCAAGGTCCATCTCAGGCATCACCGTGCAGAGGCAACCCCCTCCCCCATGGATGGCTGCTCATGAGCCAAACATTTGGGTCCTCTTACATTACATCCTAGAGGTACTGAGTAGCACCTATGTGATCATAAATGGAGAAAATTATGTGCAGGCTTACAGCACATAAATGACTATTCAGTTTATACCATAATGGCCTTTCTTCAGTTATACTACCATTCACACAATTTCCTTTTTTCCCAGAATGACTTTTTAAAACCCAAAACAACAGTAAGTAAAAAGTACATTAGAAGTAAATTTCAGCTTCACAATTTCAGGCAACAATGCACTCGTTAATTTTATTTGACACTATAGTTTCTATAGTGAGAAAATTTCATTAAGAACAGATTTGAGTAAGTCTTCATTTTACAACATCTTATATACAGCCCATATTTTTACTTTTAAATCATTGTTTGTTATTTCTTTAAAATTTTTGTTGTTCAACTGATAAATATTTCCATCTGTGAAATTGTATTTGGGTATCTTAGATTGGGATGGAAGACATTATCATTCTCATTAAAATTAATAGAATTTAAATTTTAAAAAATTTAATAGCTTTTCACTTAGAAGCAGGGATTTTCAGGGTACAAATTAATGAGTGAATAGATATACTTAGGACTTCTGGATTTAAAGAAGAAATAACCTTGCTAATGAGTATGTGATCCAAGGAAGATATTTTTAGCTTCTTACAAGTTTTGAAGCTTCTTGAGATTACATCAAGACATCATATAAAACCAGCTACCCAGGCTTGGTTTTGGCTGGAAGCCCAGACGCCTAATATCAAAAGGTTCACGTGTGGAAGGAAGGATGTGTCAAGTTCACTGGGATGCTTTTTAGGTCATTTGTTTTCTCTTTTGCCACATTTACATCTAACTCAGTGGTTTATCTTCTCATCTTTGTATCCCCATTGACTACGCAGGATCTTTTTGCCTTCCTTTACCCCAAGCCACTTCTAACTAATGGATGCAACTGGTCTCCCACAAATCCAAGACAAAGAACCCCCAGAACAGAGGTAGTCAAGGAAAAAAAAGTTATCACTGACATAGGTTAAGATCAAAATAGAAAGAAAATTAATATTAAAGGCTCATGAGTGTACCTCTGAAGATAAATCTCCATATTAGATGATCAAATAATGCATCAACTCTTCAGAAATATTTGGAAGTTTGCTACCAAAAAGATCATTTTTCATAAAGCAAGAGGAGACAGATAACACAAGATGTGTGTTTATAGATCATTAAGCTTTTTCTAGTGCAGTAAACTGAGCAAGCTGAGGTTGACATGGGAAAGTTTAAGACCAAGAAAGGTGTACAGCTTTGGGATAACATTTTAGAATTTTTACATTCTGGAAGTCACAACCAAGTCTGAATTTGCTTAAAGATTTATTTATTCTATAAAAGCTGGACTTTTCTATATTAACAATACCATAGAAGAGTAAAATGGACATACTTAAATTAAGACATCTCAAGCACTAAGGCCTATTTTTTCTTGGTTTTTTTTTTTAAGATTTTATTTATTTATTTCAGAGAGAGAGAGAGAGAGAGAGAGGGAGAGAGCATGAGCCAGGGAGAGCGGCAGAGGAAGAGGGATAAGCAGACTCCTTGCTGAGCAGGGAGCCTGATGTGGGGCTCGATTCAGGAACCCTGTGATCATGACCTCAGCTAAGGGCAGCTGCTTAATGACTGAGCCACCCAACGGCCCCACTGATGAGTTTTATTAATGTGAAACTTTAAAACACTTCTAGGATGTTGGTTTCCTTTTTCCTTGGCTCCAAGAACTTGAGTTCAGTGGTTCTTAACTGGGGGTGGTTTTGACCTCCATGGGAAACTTGGCAATATATGAAGTAATTTTTGGTCGTCTCAACGGTGAGGGTGAGGAGAGGGGATACTATCAGCATCTAGTAAGTGGAGGCCAGAGATGCTCGTTAACTTCTCACAGTGCACAGGATAGCCCCCCACAGCAGAGAATTGCCTGGCCCCAAATGTCAACAGTGACAAGGTTTTGAAATCCTGTCCTAGATGATGTTGTCAGGGACTGGCAGAGTTTTTATTAATAAATAGTTTAGTCAAGTGTTTGAAATATGCATTCTGGGTTTTTAAATATATATTGTTGTGTTTAATCCCCATAACATCTCTCAGAAGTGGGTATAATTATTACCATTTTGTAGATGCAATTGCAATTTTGCAATTGCAGCATGGAGGTTTAAAATATTTACCCCAGATCAGAGTTAGTACAAGGTATACTGACTGTAGATCTCAAGTTCAAATCACCAAGCTTCATGGAAGTTTTGACAGAATGGCTAGGCTTATCTTACACAATATGATTGAGAATTTCACCTAGAAAGACAAGAACTAATGTTTTGATAAATTTCAATGAACTAGTTTAGACCTCAGGAAAGCTACAGCAATCCAAACAATCAATGGTCATTTGGTCATATTTTAGGTTTGTAACAGGAAGAACCTGATTCTTATCTACATTCTCCTCTGAACTACAATTTTTCTGATGTCAGGGAATTTATCTTTTTCATTGTTTGATCTGCTGGACCTTGAACATCACCTGATATATAGTAGATGCATAATAAGTATTTATTTAATAAGTGAGGGAATAAATGAATAAATAAATGGATGAATAAAGAACGACACAGTTATTCTCCCTGAGCAGTTTTCATTCCCTTAATTTATACTGTGGTGTTGCTAGCTACCAAAGTCTTTGAATATGGAATCCAAATCTTAGTTTTCCATAACTCTCTCTACTGCACAAGTGATAAAGATGTGCACTTTCCCCATACAAACAAGCACTCATGTTTGCCCACATTGACAAAGAACATGGATAATTCATTCTATTGGAGGGAAAAATCAATCAAGAGTGTTTGTTTTCACTGTGAACATCACCAGGAACAAGATTGTTGCTGTGCATTTACTGATGAAATGTTTAAGGGGCAGCTGTAGATAATTTGAGTTTGTGCTTCCAGATCACAGAAATCTGCAGTCACTTTAGAAACAGCAACTCTATTTTGTTTCTGTTTGTTTTAATCTCACAGCTGAGCTTTACTTGTACCAATGTCATTTTAATATTGTTTCCTTGCCAAGGTGAGCAGTGAAAATCACTTGATGTTGGGATCAAAGATTAGTTACAGGCAGAACTTTCATTCAGGTGGAGGCAAGCATGACTGCTGTTGACTCTACAGGCATCTACGGAAGAGCAAAAAGTTCTGGGCATTGGGAGTGTATCAACTATCTATTGCTACCTAACAAATTACCCCCAAACTAAGCAGCTTAATAAAACAAATATTTATTACCTTATAATCTCTTTGAGTCAGGAATATGCATGGTTAAGCTGGGTCTTCTTGTTCTGAATTACTCACAAGGTCAAAAACAAAGGACCGACTGAGACTGTAGTCATCTCAAGGCTTGATGGCTTCTAAATTTACTCACATGGTTGTTGGTGGGATTCAGTTCTTCATGGGCTGTTGGACTGAGGGTCTCAGTTCCTCCATGGCTATTGATCAGAGGCAACCCTCATGTTCTTACGGGCCTCTCCATAGGGCAGCTTACAACATGACAACTGGCTTCATCAAAGCAAGCAAGGAAGAGAAGAGCCGGAGAGAGAGTACAAACAAGATGGTAGTCACAGTCTTTTATAATTTAATCACTGGAGTGACATTGCATCACTTTTGTCACATTGTATTTATTAGGAACTAATCACTAGGTTCAGCTCATACTCAAGGAGAAGGGATCACATAAGGGCATGAATACCACGAGGTGAGGATCATTGGGGAACCATTTTAGAAGCTGTTATCATGGGAGACTTAGATTTCAGTCAAGTGACAGTAGTTAGCAGTGTGACAATGACCACCTTATTTTGCTGTTTGGCCCTTAGTTTCCTCATTTGTAAAATGTAGGGGTTGGACTGAGTTGTCAGTTATGTTCACAAGATGTTAATATAAGTATATCCTACTTCTGGGATTGATTTGTTGGATATACGTATAGGGCATTGAATATTTTTTATTGTGTTGGTTAAGCTTTTTGGCTTCAAGGAGTAGGGTCTTCCTCAAGTTACTGCAAAGAAAGTGATCATTTGTAGTTAGGACCCAGGTGGTCTGAACTAAAGTGGGAGGGGACAGGTGATACTGAAAATTCACTTCTTTTACACTCTCTGAGGAGCCCTTGTCATGCTCTGAGGGTCTATTCCATTCTCCTCTGTCTTCTGTCTTTCCCTCAACATATATCTTTTACTTACTCACTATTTTATTTTCTCACTATTTAATTTGCCATGGTCCCTCATGACCTGGATCCTACTTTCTGATGTTTCCTATATGCACCCTTTCAAGAATTGATGCATTCCATATCTTCCAGTGTAAATTCCTGAGAAAGACAATCGTATGGTTCCAGATCATATTTTCATGACAAGCTACCTGGAAGGCATAGAAGGTCAAGACAGTCTCACTGTAAGTGATTGTACACCAATCCTCTGGTGTTTTAAACACCTTATATGTGGAGGAACAAATCCAAGGATTATCTCTGGTGGATCCAAAATGCTTCCACTTCCATCTTAGCTTTTTTCCCTTTTCTTATGGATAAAAGAAAAAATAGTACACAGTGAGATAAAAAAAAAAAATCTAGGGAGGAGTACAAATACATTATCTGTGCCCTAGACTCCACAGTAAGATGGGAATCTGAACAAGAAAAATTAGCTCAGTGTCTTGAGTGATTTGTTCTATTGATAAATTTTGGAAACTATGACATTTCCACCCTCCCTGCCCCCACCGAAAGTATACTGGGCAGAGAATTATCTGAACTATCTCTTATGAGAAGGTTTCAATTGATTTCAGCAATCGAGACTTTCAATTGATTTTAAACTTTTCAATTGATTTCAGCAAAATTGAAACTTTTGATAAATTCCTTCCCAACTTAAAATGGAAGTCACAGGGGTGCCTGGGTGGCTCAGTCAGTTAGGTGTCTGCCTTTAGCTCAGGTCATGATCCCAGAGTCCTGGGATCAGGTCCTGTGTTGGGCTCCCTGGTCAGCAGGGAGTCTGCTTCTCCCTCTTTCTCTGCCCCTCCCCCTTTCTCATGCATGCTCTCTCTCTCTCTCAAATAAATAAAAATCTTAAAAAAAAAAAAAAAAAAGGAAGTCACAGCAGAAAATCCAGATCACTGAGAGCATATTTACTCTGGAATGAGAATGGAGAATACCTCAATGAACAAAAGTCCCATCCTCAGTTAGGAATCAATATGTTTTTACATTTCTCTACTTCTGTTTAAAATAGAAATTCTATCCTACAATGTAATTTCATTAATGTTACTCTTGTAATTAAATGAAGATTCATTGATCCTTTTTTCATCTTTGTTTGTTGATATTTATTTTCCTTTTAAAATCCTCTCAGGTTTAATTTCTTCCAGAAAATCTTTTGCAACTTGGTTCTTTAGTTGGACTGATAATCACTTACATGCTTTTGGAGCCCAAAGAGAATTGAGTATATTTAAATCTAGTCTCCTCATTTTATGGTTGAGAAAACTGAGTTCAAGAAAAGCTAAGTGACTTGGTGAAGTCATAGCCCGTTAGTGGCAGAGCTGCAACTTGAGTGGATGTTTCCTCATTCCAGATTTAAAAACCTTTATGCCTTAATCAGTTAACAAGGTATTATTGAGTATCTTTTCAGTTTGGGGGTAGAACCCATTATGGAGCTCAGATATAACAAGGGAAATGAGAAATAATTTTTTTAATCCAAAGTTCTCCTTTATCCCTCAAATATGTGGGACTTAGATTTCACAGCACCTCCCACTGTGGTAGTTATGGGTATCCACTGATCAAATGTCCAAAGTTCTACTATGGTTCTTCCATCACATTCAAATATATCCTTCTGCTACTTAAGCTAGTCTAGCATATCCTATTGCTTTTAGCCCATCTTTCTCTCAAGACAGCCTAGACTCCTTGCTCCCAAATATGCCATGCTTCTCATCTTTATTCTCATCTTTATTCATGCTTTTTCTCTCTTTTCCTTTCCACCTGCCAAAGACATTTGTGGTCCACCTCAAGACCTCTTGTTTTCTTGTAGTGTCTACCATCTACTGTAGTCTGCAAGTGATCTCATGTCTGATGCTCCCATAACAGATAGAATACTTCTTTCATCCTTGCCTTGTACTGCTTCCTAATGGTATATAGATATAAGTCCTGTCTCTACACAAGAGGCTCCTTGGGGGCAACAAGGAATGTCCTAGTTTCTTTTATGACGCTCACAAATCTTGGTACAAAAAGATTAATTTGGTAATAGTTAGAAGACTCCTGTAAGGTTTAGGATAAGGTCACAGAACAGCAGAGATGATACAGTGAACTTGCCCTGTGGTACAGATAGGCTAACTAGGAAATTGAGCTGATGAAACATTATTTATTTCTTGGTTCATTCATTCATTTGTTGATCCTTTCTCTCTTATTTTAAGTTTTTATTTATTTATTTGTCAAAGAGGAAGAGAGTGAGAGAGCACAAGCAGGGGGAGTGGCAGGCAGAGCAGGCAGAGGGAGACGCAGGCTCCCCGCTGAGCAAGGAGCCCGATCTGGGACTGGATCCCAGGACCCTGGGATCATGGCCTGAGCCAAAGGCAGACGCTTAACCAACTGAGCCACTCAGGCATCCCCATTTGTTGATCCTTTCACTTATTCATTGACTCCCTGTTATATCCTAGGTACGGATCTAACTCTGTAGATAAAAAGTATGAAAGATTTGATATGTTTCCTACCCTCTTCGTGCTTGCAAATGCACCAGAAAAAAAAGTAGATCCATGTAATTTTGGATGGATGCTATTTCCACATATTAACTTATAAATTTTTTCTTTTTAATTTCCATTTTTCTCTTCCCTATTCAATCAAATAGGCAGCTGTGTGTTCATTTCTTTGATGGAGGTAAATAGAAAGGGTTGCAAAACAGAAGTAGCTCACACTTTTCTGACTTCAATTCTCCAAGAGCTTAAGTCTCTAGGGTCTCCTTAGGCTATCCTAGAGGGTTATCAGATGAGGTAAAAAGGAGTTACTGTGAGTTTTCAGGTATATTCAGAGTTTCAGAAAAGCAGAAGAAAGAGAGGTTTTCCTCCCTCCTGGACTAGAAATTAATTTCCCTGGGGTTGGGAAATGGAATGAGAAAGATAACCCAAGGATCTTGGATCAGCTTGGATCTACAGACTGCTTCCTGGCTGTTCTGTTGGCAAGACCCCAAAGCTGATTGGCTCAGTGGTGCATCATACAGATGAAGGTAGAAAACTATGTCCCTGTCCCAATGGTAATGCTGTTAGAGATAGGGGATGTCTCAACAGGAGACTTCATGGACCATAACTGGAAATCAGATGGTCATTCTAAGTCCTCCTCACCCCCTGCCTCCAGTCAATATTTTGTTCTAAGACACAAGAAACTTAATATATTATGGAGAAGGTGAGGAAGTACAGAGTCTTAACAATCCATTAGCCTGTTGGAATGGGAATTTGGATTCAGAAATTAAGTTGAAGTACAAAATATAATAATAATAATAATAAAGAAGTGATAGTTCATGTACCTTTAAGACTGTGGACTGAAGTATATGTCTGCTTTATACTTTAGTGTCACGTTCCCTTCTGACAAAATGTTCCCTTTGGGTAGCCCAGATGGTTAATATGAACTCCCGTACTTGTAAGCTTAACAGTGTGTAGCAGAAATAAATTTCATTAAAAACTTTAAAAAGCCACAGTGTTTGACATTCTGTAACAGGTGTCACTATACTCCAGATCCTCAAGTGAGCCTTCCTTCATATATCACTTGAAAACCCATCACCAAATCACCAAAACAATGAATTCAAAAATCTAAAATCTACTAAAAGCAAAACATGAAATAAAATCAGACTTACTCATTTCAAAGTAAATAGTGATGGCCAGCCAAAGGAGTCCTCCCTTAACTAGTTGACATTTTTCTTTTGTGGCTTTGAGGGATGTTATGAGGGGTACTGTGATACAGGTTTGGTTTTTTTTTTCCCCCACAAAATCCTCCACCTTTGGACATTTTTGGGGAAAAAAATGTTTTGTCCAGCCTTTATAATCAGAAGTTGATGAAATCCACGTTTCTCTCTTACTTAATGGTAGCCTTGCTTCTGTGCATCACATCAGATACAAAGAGGGCTCACTTAGCATGTCCACAACGGAGTCACCGGAATTGAGTCCTTCTGTGCATGGTTGGCGATCCAATTTGGAAAGCCTAGGATATGGATGTGATTCCCATGGGAGACAATTCACTTTTTAACTCTTGCACCCCAACCAAACACACCAATACTGTGTTCTCTGGTCAGGCATCCCAAGAAAGTGCTGTCAGGAGTCAAAGGGGAACATATTTCTCAGATGGAAAATTTGTTCCTAGCTAGTGAATATCTCATCACTAGACCTTATGTTATTCTGCACAAATATGAGCTTATTGATGATGTGTGAAAGCTGCTTTACTTAGTACCACATTCACTCCAGAGGAAGAATTTACATGGTAAACTTAAGTGAACACTCTAATCCTAGCAGAATTAGCTGCCTTAGTGACAAGAGAAGGAAAATTTACATTTTACAAAAGTGATTTTGAAATTTCATTATCCATGTGGAATTTATCTTGCCTTTAGCCTTTCCTCTATGGAAAAATAAAACTTATTCACAGTCTCATGTTGATACTGTGGTTGAGTGTCTAAATATGAGTATTACTGTAATTTATAAGTCATAATCCTCTCGTTGGCATTTTAGTCTCTCCAAAAGGCTTTTTGCTACTCTAGTAAGATTTTGTTCCTGCCTCTTCCCGCTATTGCCCCACCCCCAAATCAGTGTGTATATCTTTTATATTAATATTAATGTAATGTAGGGTAAGTGCAGGCAGCGATATCTAAAAAAAAAACTGAGTAAAGTTTTGAAGATTGTTTTTGCTCCTGTTTGGACCTCAGACAACAGAAACTGAAGTATTTTTAAAATTGCGAAACACTGATTATAAAAGGAAAGCATACTGCCTCAGGCCAGACTATGGAAACACCACCCCCGCCCCCGACACATAAACAGACTTGTAAACCTAGATGACCATCAAATCATGCTGCTACAAACCAGGATGCTTGAGTAGGTTGCCATTTTCTCGCTGGTTTGGCATCTCAGTATTGTGGTTACAGCTCATAAGCACGGTTTATAATGTAATTTGCTCCAAATTTATATTGGTGAAACCAAGTGGCCAGAGAAATATGAGTTAATTTGGGGGGCTATAATCTAATATTGGGATGTTAATGGCATTTAAGGACTTTCTAATCCTTCCAAATGAGGTCATGACATATCAGAGCTAATAGGCCATCTTGAAAAGATCCCAAGAACCGGATCTCTGGGCAATGGTTTACAAACTAGATAGCTTTCATTCAGGATATTTTCCATCTCAACTTAGGAAACAAATAAATAATTAGTATTTTGAGGGGGAATGATAACACAAGCATTCTAAAAGTTAGGTATTTTTAAGGGACTAATTCCTGGCTACTTGATTTTGAGTTCTCAAGTATGTCTATTTTAATCTTTGCTAGATTTAAAAATACTGAAGCATAGCATAGATTCAGTAAAGTTCCCCAATCACAAGTGTACAACTTGGTGAATTTTATGACCCAGGTCAAGATATAGAACATTCCCAGCACCTGGAAGCCTGCCTTATGCTCCTTCCCAGTCAATATTCTCTCCCCAGAGATAATCAGTATTCTGCCAGCCACTAGTAGCAGTGAGCTTTGCCTGTGCATACAATTCATATAAAGGAAATTATACAGTATGTACTGTTTTGGGTTTGGCTTCTTTCACTCATCATTAAGTCTGTAAGAGCCATCTGTGTCATTGCATGTTGTTGTAGTTCGTTTTCTTTTTACTGTTGTATAGTATTCTATTATATGAATATACTACAATTTATATATTTTTTTATCCTATTGATAGGCATTTAAGTTGTTTTCAGTTTGGACTATTATGAATAAGGTTACTATGAACAAGTTTGCACATCTTTGGAACACATATGCACTCATTTTTCTTGTACTTTACCTAGGAGTTGAATTGCTGGCTCATATAGTAGATGCATGTTAAGCTTAAGTAGATACTGTCCATGTTTCAAAGTGGCTTTACCATTTACATTCCCACCAGTAATGTATATGAAAAGTTCAATTGTTCTGCATCCTTGTCAACACATGGTATTATCGGTCTTTTTAATTTCAGCCATTCTATTTAGTGTATAATAATATCTTATTGTGGTTTAAGTTTCCCTCTTCCTAAGGATTAAAGAAATTGTGCATCTTTTCATGAGCTAATGGGCTATTTGAATATTCTCTTTGTAAAATGTCTGTTCAGATCTTTTGCCCATTTCTAAATTTAGTCATATATCTTTTTGTATTGATTTGTAGGTGCTCTTTATGTATTCTGGGCATGATTAATGTTTTTGTATATGTGAAATTTTTTCTCTACCTGTGGCTTGCCTTTTTATTGTCTTAAAGGTGTCTTTTGATAAATAGAACTTATTAATTTTACTTAAGTCCAATTTATCAATCTTTTCTATTATAGTTGTGTGTTTTGTACCATTGTAAAGAAAACATTTGAACTTTTCCTGCTTCATTCACAAAAGATAAGAATTGAAAAATAGAAGCAAAAAATCTGTAAGAATTGAATCCAGCATTCTTATTGATATAGATAATCAGAACACTTTAAAGTGCTATAAAACCCACTAAAATGGCTAAAATTTAAAAGACTAACAATATAAAATGTTGGTGAGGATATGGAGCAACTAGAAGTCTCATTGCTGGTGGGAGTGTAAAATAAAATCACTTTGGAAATCCAGTTGTCTGTTTCTTATACAGTTAAACATTCACCCACCATATGACCCCAAATTTCTATTTCTAGGTATTTACTTAAGAGAAATGAGAACAGATCACAGAAAGCCTTGTACAAGAATGTTTAGAACAACTTTATCTATAATAGGTCCAAATTAAAAATGACTCATATCTATCAACAGACTAAATAAGCAAATTGTGGTAAATTAATACAACAGAATACTACTCAGCAATAAAAAAAATAGTAACAAACTTCTGATACAAGTAATAACATGAATGAGTCTCATAAACATAAGTGAAAGATACCAAACACAAAGAGCACATACTGCACCACATCATTTGATTTATATGAAGTTGTAGAACTTGCATATTAATATAGGGTAGTAGAAATCAGAATAAGCAAACAACTTACAGTTCTAGTGAATATTTTTCATGCAGGGAAAACACTACAGAGAATAAGAACAATGCAGGGAGAAAAACTGTATTATCTGAAACACAAACCCAAGTCCTTTTGGCAGGCAGCTTCGGTTTCTATTTGAGAGTATCAAGATGGCAACTGTTATTATTAGCAGCCTAGAAAACATAAGCCATGTTTGTCTTTGTCAGATGCTTTATCCTCCAGCACAGAAGGTCATTTGGAAGCTTATGGCTCATAGGAAACCAGTTAGTGTGACTACTGGGGAGATAAAGGTATGGGCAAGAGGTGATAGTCAAGAGGGTAAAGGACTGGAGAAGGGGCAGAGCTCAAGATAAAAGGAAGGAGGAAGGTCCCCTTTTCTATCCAAGGGAGAGGCAAGTTAAAAAGGGCTTCCAAAGCCAGAATTCTGAGAACAGTTTTAAGTAGTCTTCTGCATCCTCCCTTACCACTTAGCTACAATCACCACTATGACACAGATTAACCTACCCTTTCCTTATTGATCACTGTTAGTGTGTGCCTTTGTATGACCTTTGTGTGACCTTTGAACTGTTACATTTCAGGTTTCAGCTCACGTTGATGCTTACTTCCCCTTCCTTAATCTACTTTAATTAGATCATGGGCTTTGGTGCATCATCTCTTGGTCTGTTCTAGATACAACTACAGATGGAATTATTTCCATGTTATGAGGAAATAGGAAACTAAGAAAAGGAAAATGTGGTATCTCCGTTTTCCTCTGCTATGTGGAAAGATCTTTTAGAAAGCCTAAGGCCCATTGTTAGCATGTTTGAGATATTTTCTTTCCCGATGTGGTCTACATGCAGGGGAAGTGGTCATGGAGAATTATTCTTCCGAACAGTGAAACTCAGAAATATTAACTTAAAGATAGGAACACTGAGAAAGAGTAAAGTATCCCTAATGGCCAGAAGTTGGCTTGGAACTGTCGGCTAATCCTTGGTGTCACTAGCAGCTAGGCTGTCACTCACAGCTTGGCCACAGTGCTTTCCTCTTGAACATTAGCAATATCACAAAACAAGCCCACTCTGAAACCATGATGGATCAAAAGAAAAACTAAGACTACTCTTTAATCATGCCCAAACACAGACAAAAAAACATGAATATTGTTTAAACCACAAAAATGATCAAACATCCTTTTATCTTGGCTCATATAAGTGACCATTGCTCCTTTATCAATTACAGCTTTAGCCTAATGCTAGTCTTCCCTCCTTTAGATAAGATTTGTTAAGATACCCAATCATAGAAGTATACCCAATTCCTGACAGCCTAACCCAGAATAAAGTCCTACTTACTGAACTTTCTTCTAAATCACCTACTACAACCAAATACTATAATAAATCCTTTTTAACACCCTCCTATTGAGATGCCCTAGGGTTCCCCATCATGTACACTCACTCTCATTGTGGTAGGTCAATAAAGCCAACTTTGTTTGACTGTAGGTATGTTCCTAGTGGTCTTTAGCTGATGGATATTAACAGAAGTATAAAGAAATCGAGTGGAATTACTAAGACAACATGAATACCAAGAAAAATCACATCTTGTGTATTATCTGCATATAAGTCAGTACCCAAAGTCAAATTTGTGCCACTTAATGAAATTTCTCGCATCTCAATTATTTTTAGCCTGATCTCTTTGCTACTAGAAACAGAAACAAATAAAACTTGTCTACCTCATATAGAAACCTTGTATAGCCTATGTGTCTATTCTAAAGATGCCCAGGGAAGAAGCGTCAGGTGCCAACCTTTAATGGGTCTGAGAGCATAGACACTGTTGTCGGAGTTGAGGCTCACAGAAGCTGGAGAAGGACAAATAGACCACTGCCATAAAGGAAAAAAGTGTTAGAGAAAGGCAGGATTAGATTGAGTCTTGGAACCCCTCCCTATCATTTACACCAGGAGAAAATGTGATTTGTACCTGAACCCTTAACCCAGCTCAGAAATACAAGTGCTAATTTCCTAGAGACTCTTGGTGAACAGCTGTATTTTCAAGGCTCTAGGTAGTTTTGCCAAGACATTGTCTTTTTGCCAGGGCATTTACACTTACATTTACACTAATTATGTAGTAATTAAAAATCAGGTTCGGGATTCAGAAATACCTGATTTTAAATTCTTGCCGTATCACTTACAAGTTGATCTTGGGGAAGTTTCTGAACATTTTGTGTTTTAGTTCCTTCATCATTATAATGGAGACAGTAACTGTAGAGTTTTGTGTATTTAGAGGGCTTGCGTAGTGCTGGGCACACGGTCAGCTTTCAATAAAAGGTAGTCATTTTTTAAATTATTAGTGTGTATTTGGAAACACAATATTACCTAGTTCTCATATTTAAATTTTGTTTTGGGAGAGTTTTACACAGATGTCATATATACTTATGTAGTTGCATGTGTACATATACACTCAAATACATGTGTGTCCATATCCACCCACAGATAAACACTTGCATACATGTGGTTTTTCATAGATAGTGGTACTTAGATGGGTAAATGCTATCGAATTACAAGGCCCAGGTGCTGAAACTGACCGTGTAAGTTTCTAAATCTTAGTGATGATAAATTTTACTTGGATTTTCCCAAGCTGTTCTCCTAAGCATAGGTAGTTTGCTTCCTTAAAGAATTTGACAGCATTTCTTGTCGTTTTACATTTTCTCACTAGTTCTTGGACCAGAAGTAATCATGCTCTCCCCAACAGTGCTCTGGCCCTAGGGGCACCAAAGAGCCACAGTGAATAGTTATTTATCGATTGTTAATTATTGCCTCTTAAAAGAGGGACACTTTTAAAGAAGTCCCAATAGGTCATAACTTCAAAGTCCAAACAGTGATAATGTTTTTCATTAAAAGTAGCTTAAAATGGCTGTTGATTAGTTTACTGTGCTTTTGCAAAGGAGAAGATTAGAAAAACCACCTAACACAGGGGAAGTGTAATGGAGGACTTCGGAGTGGAAAAACAGTGGCCTTAAAACCAATTGTGATTCAAATAGCTTGCATTTGTGAATTTGATGAATATATATGTCAATATGAATCATTGCTAGGGCCCCTTCCAGGACCTTGAAAGCAGCCATTGCAAGTGTGGTACTCAGAAGTTTTAACTTCTTTAGTGATGCTGCCTCTGTCCCCAACTCACAGTCATTAAGAGAGTTTCAGCGGCAGTTGTCACTTGTTGTTCAAAAGGAATGACTCTGTAGTGGTGCAGGTTGGTGGGAGAACAGGGTTAGGATTCCCTTTCCAGGTGTTGGGCGTGGTCAGTGCCTGCCTTATTAGCATTGAATCCCCAGGGCCAGTATAAAGCCTTTCACAGAAGAGGTGCTCACAGTAAACTTGTGCTTCATGAAGAAGGAAAGCATGAATTCCACCTCCAGGAAGACAGGGTTGGTGAACTTGAGTGACTGATTGAGTGAGGGATAAATAATACTGGAAGTGTGCAAAGGCCTTTCTTACATGTAAGAGGTTGGCAAACCAGAGCTCACGGACTGAGGGGTCAGATCTGGCCCACCACTTGTTTTTGTAAATAAAGTTTTATAGGAATCCAGCCATGATCATTTGTTTACTTATTGTCTAGACTGTTTTCCTGCTACAACAGCAGAGATGAGTAGTTACAGAAGAGACCACATGATCCGTAAAGCCTAAGATGTCTACCGTCTGACCCTTTGTAGGAAAAGTTTGTTGACTCCTGGCATATATTATCATATTTTGATTTTGAGTTTCATTTCATTCCTGTGAGGGAAGTCAGGTATTATTATTTCCACTTGACAGTTGGAAAGAAAAACAAAACAGATTCGGAGAGGTTAAATGTTTTTGCCTGGTTAGTTATATAGCAAGTAAAGAGTTGAAGCCAAACCTAAATACTGGGATTAATTCAGGTGCACCACAAATGAAGGCTGCTAAACTACTTATAAAATGAGCCCATGTTATGAACTTTAGACATGGAAAGCTTTTCTCAGATGAACTCATTAAATGAAGCAAGTCTCAATGTCTCCACTAAGGCTTTTACGCAAGTGTTGTAGGAGCTCCACGCATCCCTCAAACCTGACCAGTTAGTCTACTCCAGCTAACTTTCAACTGCCAATGTCTACATTTCTTAAAATGGAAGGCCACTCTGCTCATATGTAGGATAGGCTAGAATTTCCGGGAAAGAATACTTTGCAGGAGCAGCCAATGTCTGACAGGAATTACTGGGTAAATAGCCCAGCTCCCTTGCTCCTTCAGTTAAACAGCCTAAGGCATGGGTTTGCACCATCTTCTAGAGTTTCCCTGTAGGATGAAGCTCTAGTTGCCTACAGTGGAAGCTGGCTTAATATTACATCCTTTATTGGTTGCCTTCTCCCTCTCTCTTTACATTTCCCCACTCTCCTAGTGTTATCTGCAGCTCCCAAATAAACTACTTGCTCTCACATCCTTCTCTCAGATTCTGCTTCTGGGGAAACCCAAGCAAAGACAGGATTGGATAAATGGGAGCACTCCCAGAGAAAAGCAAATATTTGCTCTCATGCTGATCGCTGACCATGCTGTTTCAAAGGGGGAAGATCAGTCATTAGGATGGGGTTAATTTCTTGTGGTTCATTCTATTAACGCAACTAACTAGTTTGCTGATAAGGGCTCAGTTTCCCTGCAGTCACTGGTCCTGGAATAACTCCACCTGCCATGTGGGGAGGGATGTGTGCGTCAGCCGAGACACATGCGGTTGCTGCTTTAGTGGAAAATTGCACAAATGCCATCAATCAATGCCTCACACATGCTCTCAGCCGAAGGGCAATTAGTGTTACTCAGGATGAAAACTAATATAAGGCTGTGGATGAATGGGTTATTGAAGAGACTATCAAATCAGCCTGGCTGTACGAAGTGACCAGAGGCGGTAGGAGTGCTCCTTGTCTGTGCCAGGCAACAGCTAGTGTAGAGCAGCCTCAGGCTTGGAAGGGGTCATTCCACTGATAGGAAGATTAGTCATTATTACTACTTCCTCTTTTCTGGTTTATCCCTTCAACAGACTAAGCAAGCAAGTAGGGTACATGGACTCATGTGGTTGTGGCCATGTTTTCTTTTTAAAAAGTGAGACAAGTGAAGCCTTTCAATGTATTCACAGTATATTTTTTGCAAACTTTTTCCTTTTATGTCTACCTTTGTCTCTTTCACTGACTGTTTGTCTTCTTTCTCCCTTTGGTTCTTTCAACCCCCCACCCCCCCAGTCCTGCCTCATCTCTCTCTCTACCTTGTTTTTCTATATGCTTCTCTCTAGATTCCCTCTCCTAGATTCTTTCTCTCTCTTTCTCTCTGTGCCTTTCCCCCCTACTTCCTCTGCTCTGGTCCCCTTTTTTTTGGGGGGGGGGTCCTTGGGATATTTTCTTATGTTCTGGCATTCTTTAAAGTAGGTTCATTTATTTAGTCCTTGATATAATCCCCCAAAGAAAAGCAGTTATGGTTGAAATCTTTCTATGTCATTTGTGGCTAAATAGCCCAACATAAAATCAGTTAGATTCATTTTCAAATAAAATTCCCTCATGATCTTTAGAAGACTGACTCCTAAAGTTCCCCATCTGGATGGACTGTCTGCTTCTCTGTCTTTATTGAAGTACTGCTGTACATGCTAAACATTACTCAGGCAGTGGGGGAGCGCAGAGTTCAGCCACCTTTAGAAATAGGTGCCAAGTATTGTCTCCTCTATTTGCCTAGAGAGGCAGGAGAAAAAGTAGTAAAAGGCCAATGGCAGCTGTACAGGTCAGCTGTCTGCTGTTCATCACTGCCTCCTGGGGCTGTGGTTTATTGGCTGCAGTTCATCGGTGGGCCTGTGAAGAGAGAGAGAAGAAAAGCAGCCTTCACACCAGAATGGAACCAAGATGTCCACAGGCTGGATCTGAGTGGATCTGAGATACTCCTGATAATTATCACAAGACTGAGACCTGGAACCTCCAAATGACTCCTGATTTTCTATCCAAAGGCAGAAGTACTAAAAAACCTGCTGGAAAGCACCAAGAAGAGAGAACGAGGATTCCCTCTCCAAGTCTCAAAATGATCTTGGAAACTAAAGTTACAAAGAAAGTGAATATCTCATATGCTAAGAGAGTTGACAAAATCATCGATCAAAACACGAATTCACACAAGATCAACTAATGGATCAGCTTATAAGAGACTTGCTCATAAGTATGCCTAAGATGATATGTTAAAAAAACAAACTTTCATAAAGTGAACAGGAAATTATAAAACAAAGCAGACTTAAAAGAATAAGAGTAGGTAGATAGTAAAGGAACCAAATAGAAAACTTAGAATGAAAAATAAAGTTATTGGAATTAAAGATAGGACAGGAAGGATCTTCAATAGATAAGATAAAATGAAATGTAGACACATCTGAATAGAGAATCTGTGAATTGGAAAGCACTCTTGAATAATTCATCCAGCATATAGCACACAGATACTGATACCAAAAATAAAAGAACAGTGATAATGGAAAAGACTGAGAATGACGTAAGCATAATATAAGTTCCATTAGAAAAAAAAAAGAGGGTGGATTTGAAGCAGCAATACTTAAGGAAATATTGATGAAATCTTTCCATAATTGAAAAAAAAATTAAGTCTGCAGAACAAAGTTCACTTTGAGACTGAGAAGGATAATTAAAATTATACCTACCTTTATGTATGTATGTATTTATTTATTTTTAAAGATTTTATTTATTTATTTGACAGAGAGAGAAACAGCCAGCTAGAGAGGGAACACAAGCAGAGGGAGTGGGAGAGGAAGAAGCAGGCTCATAGTGGAGGAGCCTGATGTGGGGCTCGATCCCATAACGCCGGGATCACGCCCTAAGCCAAAGGCAGACGCTTAACGACTAAGCCACCCAGGCGCCCCTATACCTACCTTTAGACACATTGTAATGGGAATGAAGAGCAGCAAGGATAAAGACGAAATATCTTAAAAGCTACTAAATAAAATAGACCGCTTAACAGAACAATTAGAAAAAGAGAAGACTTCTCATTAGCAACAATACTTGTAAGAATTCAATGGTGTAATATATTGAAGCTAGAAATTTATGTGTGTATAAATTCTTATTCAAAAGGGAGGGAAAATAAAGATATTTTCACATTTACAAAAGCTGAATTTATGACTCACAAGCCCTTACTGAAAGAAATATTTAAGTATATACTTTGGCAAGAAGAGATGTGAATGCAGAGGGAATGCTTAAGATGTGTGAAATAACAATGAACAAATAAATTAATAAAATCTGTCAGTAAGTTTAATTAATGACTAAAAAGTAATACTTTTTTATAACAAGAGTGAAACTAAATCTCAAAACAACAGTAAAATGACAGGGCTGTCCAATGCATGGTGAGAGCACACTAAAATCTTTGTCTTTGAAAGGAGGATAAGTAAAACTGAGTAACTACCACTTAGAAAATTTTATACTTAAATATGTTTTAAAAAGTGAATGGATAACCTCTAAAAAATATAAAAAGATAAGTCCAAATACAAAATAATAAAAATATATTTAAAGGAATTAAATTCACCCTGTAAAAGACATGGACTATTACACTAGATTAAAAAGAAAACCAAAATCTGCTACCTTTAATTTATAAACGAAACTCCTTGGGGCATCTGGGTGGCTCAGTTGATTAAGCATCTGCCTTCAGCTCAGGTCATGATCCTGGGGTCCTGGGATGGATCCCACATTGGGCTCCCTGCTCCTCAGGGAGTCTGCTCCTCCTTCTGCCTCTGCCTTTCTCTGTCTCTCATGAATAAATAAATAAAAATCTAAAAAATTAATTAATAAAAATAAAAGAAACTCCTAAAACAAAACCACACATAAAAGTGTAAAATAAAGATCCAGAAGAAAATACATCAGATTATTATTAATCAAATTAAAACTTGGGTAGTAATAGCAATATATAAAATGGAATTTAATTCAAAAGCATTGCTAGAAGAGAAACCTAAGATTATAATAACAATAAAAATCCCCCAGAAACCATAGACAGAGACAAAAAAAGGATTTCTTTGCTCTGATAAAGATCTATTAAATACCTACAAAAAATCACATCTATTTTTATTATTATATAATATGAAACAAACATTGTGTATAAAATATACATACAAATTAAACATGTACAAATTAATAAAAGCTTTTTAAAAGAGAGCTTGGGGCACCTGGGTGGCTCAGTCAGTTAAGCATTGGACTCTTGATCTCAGCTCAGGTCTTGATCTCAGGGTCGTGAGTTCAAGCCCTGCGTTGGGCTCCATGCCATACTTAAAAAATAAAATAAAATAAAAGAGAGCTTAACATCATTCTTTTTTTTTTAAGTTTTTATGTATTTATTTGACAGAGGGAGAATGAGAGAGCACAAGCAGGGGGAACGGCAGAGGGAGAGGGAGAGGGAGAAGCAGGCTCCCTGCTGAGTGGGGAGCCTGATGCAGGGCTCGATCCCAGGACGCTGAGATCACGGTGTGAGCCGAAGGCAGACACTTAACCGACTCAGCCACCCAGGTGCCCCTTAACATCATTCTTAAACAGAATCCTGCTCTTTTGTCATAGTCATATGACCTGAATATATGGTTATTTCACTCATTGTGCTTTAGAGTGGTGTTTGCATTTAGACACGGTGTTTGATTTTCACAGAAACCTGAAGGTAGCTCAAAACTGATTTAAGGAAACATGGGTTGAACTTCACTTTGCAAATATCAACATCACACACTTTACATGTGATTTTCTACTAGTAAATGGGTATTTCAATATATATTTTTTAAAGATTTTATTTATTTATTTGAGAGAGAGAGAAAGAGTGAGAGAGCACAAGAGTGGGGTGAGGGGCAGAGGGAGAAGCAGACTCCCCGCTGAGCAGGGCTTGATCCCAAGACTCTGGGACCATGACCTGAGCTGAAGGCAGATGCTTAACAGACTGAGTCACGCAGGCACCCCAGTATTTCAATTTAAAAAAAATTAATTGTCTAGTTGACAGATGTTATTTGTTTACATCAACACTATGACTTTTTGGAATGAAAGACATCACGTATAAAATTAATAAGTGAATGGCTTAATGGGAGATTTTTGCAACATCAAAAACTAGAGTCAAATGACTAATATCTCAATATACAAGGAAATCATCCAAATAAGCAAGAAAAAGGGGAACTAGAAAGATGGAGAAATTATACGACAAGGCAAGTCACAGAAACAGAATTCTAAATGAGTAAAGAAGAAAAGTTGTTCAGCCCTCTGGCAATCAGAAAAATGCAAGGTAAAACAGCAATGTACCTTATTCTCATTTTATTGCCAAAACGAAACATAACAAAACCAAACGGTCGAAAGTACCAAGTGTTTGTAAAGAGGTGAGGAAGTAGAAAAACGTCTGCATGGCCAGCAGGGGTGTAGAGTGGTGCAGCTATTTTGGCAAAAAAACTGGTGTCCTAAGTGAAGTTATGCACATTCCCTATGAGCTGGCAATCCCACTCCTTTGTATAGGATTTAGACACACCATCACACAGTTCTGCAATGGTATCTGGCAAAACCTGCTCAGTTGGAGGCAAACTGGCAGTCCATCTTTGGGGGAATGGATATATAAAATGCATACTATTCAGGAATTAGAAGCAATTGCATTGTGGGAAGATCTTAAAAATACACTCTCAAGTAAAAGAAAAAGAAACAGAAGAGATCTACAAAACAATGCCAATGTAAAAATGTAAACACATATATTTGGTGGTTGGCAAAAATGCATATATGTCAAAGGAGATATAACAAACACATTCAAGTGGGCTTCTGGTTGGAATGGAAATGGAGGGACACCTGGGTGGCTCAGTCAGTTAAGTGGCTGCCTTTGGCTCAGGTCATGATCCCAGGGTCCTGGGATGGAGCCCCACATCGGGTTCCTCACTCAGCGGAGAGCCTGCTTCTCCTTCTGTCTGCTCGGCCTCCTGCTCTCCCTGCCTGTGCTCTCTTTCTCTCTCTCTCTGACAAATAAATCAATAAAATCTTAAAAAAAAAAAATGGAAATGGAGCCACAGGACTGGTGATTGGTGATGAAAGAAAAAGAAGATAAAATGAAAGAAGAAAGTGACTGTGTACCACCCCATGGTGATAATGTTCTCTGGTCTGAGGTATAAAAGAAGTCACATTTCTGTATCTGGAATTAAAAGAAAAGTGATTAAGTTTTGTCTGTGTTTGTTATCCTTCATTCTTATGGAAGCCTTTTTTTAGTTCCTTCAATTATACATTGTAATGTCTTGACTTAAAAAAAAAAACAAGTCATGTTAGTTGGGGTTAACTTTAATTTTGTCCCCTCTTTTCATATATAACTTACTTTTTTTCTGTCTCATTAATGGCCTTCTACTTTCATAATGTTGTATTTAAAATATTTAGGTCCTGAGGGAATAAAAATTCTGTGCCAAAGAACTCTCTTTCGAGTTACCACTAACCTCCTCGAGATAAATTCTACTGTAGCAGGCTACACAGGTTATGATGGAGTTTTAACTTACAACCCATTGTAAGAACATTCTATTAATGACACACAGCTCATATTGTTTGTATCTATTAAATGGTTCTGCAGATATTCACTAATAAAGTTGCAGAATGTTTGAGTTTGAAAGTATTGTATCATCTAGCTTATCTATTTCACAAAGAAGGAAGCTAAGGTCCAGAGAGGGTAAGTGACCTGCCTGATGACACACAGCTGTAGTTGTAGCACGAAGACTTGACCTGTCTAATGCCCTTTACATTTAACCTCCTTATTCAAGCAGTGGTGCATTTACCATGAAGCCTGTGAAGCTTAAGCTTTAGGGATCCTAACTCGCTGAGGCTTCTTCCACATCTTTACCAGTGCCTGAGAAACATGTTGGCACAGTCATAGGTATTTGTAAACGCTGCAAAAGAGGTTTCAAATAGAATCAGTTAAGACCACTCTTGCCATTCTGACCTCCTCTCCATCACACTACCCCCTCATGTTAGGGAACACTGGAGTGGCCAGGAACATTGTATGTTTGTAATTTTGTGTTATTTTACTGAAAGAGTGCCACCACAAAACCTTCATTTATAATGCTAATAACCCTTCTACTCTGTGTGTTCTGCCCCTCTCCCATCCTGCCTCTCCAAGGTAGTTACTGTATTAATTCTATGTTTATTGCTTCCTTGTCATTTTGTTTTGTTTTGTTTCATAACATATATGTTATAGGCTTTAACAATGTCTGCTTTTTTTCGGACTTGCAGTGGACTTTGTGATAGGATGTTGTACTTTACTTTCCCCCAACATATTGTTGCAAACAGCTGTGGTTCAATCATTTTCACTTCTGTTTAATATTCCATTATATGAATATACCATAATTAGTTTACCCATTCTTTTGTCAAGGACATTTGGGTTGTTTCAATTTTCTTGCACTTACTTTGAACAGTGCTGCTAAATAAACATTTTGTCCATATTTTTGGACAACCATGTGCAAGTTTCCTTTGGGTATACATCTAGGAGTGGAATTTCTAGTTCATGGAGTTTGAGAATGTAAAATAATAAAACCTATCATAAAGTTGAACAAAGTACTTAGACCAATATATAATGTACGAGAGATATGTTACATAGGAGATCCATTGTTCCCCTCTTTTTCAACAGTTGGTATTGTCAGGTTTTCTATTTTTTGCATTCATCTGGGTATAAAATGGAATCTCCTTTCAGTCTTGTCTTTCCATTCCTTGATGACTAGTTAAGTTGTGCATCTGTTCATGTCATTTTCAATTCTTAGAACAACCTTGTAAATTAGGGATTATACACAGAGAGATTAATGTTAGTCAGCTAGTAAGTGGTGGATCAAGGATTCAAACCCAGGTCTGCCTAATCAAAACCCTCACATTTAACGATCCTGTTATATTAACCATTCTATTTCTTTCCTACAGGTTGTGGGGAATAAGAATCTTCAAGAAGTTGCTATTCCAAGTCTTGCAGCATTGCGAACCTAATCATTGAAAGGCTTTCTTTCCCAAAGTTTGAATTAACAACAATCGATTCAGCAAAGGTAAGGTCTATCTATCTCCTTTGGGTATTTGCATTTATCAAAACAAATCTTTGGAGAAGCAGAATGACCTGATCTATCCAGCTCTCTGAATCTGTGAAGTGGGTATATCATTCTGTTTGCTTGGTGATGAAGTTTTAAACTAATACTCAAGTCATTCCATAAACACAGAGTGAAGCTGGGGAGCCAGGAAACACAGAGCTAAGAAAAAGTTGGCTTTTGAGTTTTGTTCTCTGAACCATTACTCTGGCAGGAAAGAGGAAATGCCTTATTTTATAAAATTGCCAATTACAAAGATTTCTGGAATATGCAATTAATTTAATTACTACAGTTTTTTGTGTGTTTTTGGTTTGTTTGTTTCTCTTCTGCCCTGGGTTCCAGTGACCTCACAGAGCCCCAGGAGTGACTTGACTGGGGAGGGTGGTGTTGGATCCAGACCTTGTCTCTTTTGTCCCAGCGCAGGCACTCTGTGAGACATCTTGAAAGGAGCTGGCATGGGACAGCCAATTCCAGCCAATCCTTATCTACCTTTCTGCCACCGGGACATAGGAACAGAGCAAACAAATGTTACAGATGCCTGCCTTTGGCATTGAATTTTGAAAAGGGGGGGAAAACAAACAATAGTAACTCTCATTTTAGATGCACAAATATCATAGCTTTAAGATATCTGGCATCTTTTCAGTGAAGGTAGCTGATTTTAGCAACAAATTAAGGGACAAAGAATAGGTCCCTCTGTAGGAATTTTGGGAATAAAGATATCTGTATCTTCACCTTGGAATCTCTGAGAAGGGGTGATCATAAGTATTTGGACAAACTGGCTCTGGGCACCTAGAAAGATAGGGAAGAAAACCTGCTTCCATTTTTTTAAATAACAGCTTTAGTGAAATATAACTTACCCATCATAAAATTCACATTTTTAAAGTATAAGTGGTTTTTAGCATATTGACATCATTATGTAACCATCACAACGATCTAATTTTAGACTATCTTTATCACCCCCAAAAGAAACACTGTACCCATTAACAGTCACCTGTATATTCTGGATACAGGTCACTTATTAGATATATGATTTGGAAGTATTTTTCCTATTCTGTGTGTTGTCTTTTTACTTTCTTCATTCTTTGAAGCATAAAAGTTTTTAATTTTGAGGAAGTCCAATGTATCTATTTTTTCTTCTGTTGCTTATACTTTTGGTGTCATATCTAAGACACCACTGTCTAATCTAACGTCCTAAAAATTTATTCCTATGTTTTGGTTGGGAAGAAAAACCTTCTGCCCTTCAAGGTCCTTCTAGCTGGACAAAGAATCAAATTGACATGAGACAGATCAACAGGAGAAAATCTAACTTAATAGCATACACATGGGGAATCCACACAGACAATGAAATTCCAAAGACCATGAGAAAACATGAAGTTTATATGAGCTAAGGAGAGGGCTAGGGGTCTGAGGATCCAAAGGGGAGAAAGCCCATTAGCAGGAAGATGAGAAAAGAGGTTTGGAAAACAAAGGTTGCCCTATTATACAGATAAGTTTCTCAGGTAAAGAGGAATCTGTTTATAGAGTTATTCCTGGTACAGGCACACAGTTGAGGGGGAGGTAAAGAGCTTTTCCTGAATCTTCTGCAGTTTGTTTGCTTTTAACTCAAAACAATGTTCGTGTCAGAGTGGCCCATATTGGGTCAGCCTGCCCTTGGCCCCTACAGTTTTCTCCTCTGAAACCTCCCTGAAGTTTTGCACATTGAAAGTTGAGTGGGTAGATTGTTTCATCTTGTTGAACCAGTCCTGGACATAGGTAAGTTCAGTTAAACTCATTTCAGGAGATGGTGATACAGCTGTGTTCTCAAAGTTAGGCCTATGGTTCAAGTAACCCAGTATTAGAAATGCCTCTTGTTTGGGGTGCCTGGCTGGCTCGGTTGGTGGAGTATGCAACTCTTTGAACTCGGGGTTGTGAGTGCAAGCCCCATCTTGGGTGTAGAGATGACTTAGAAATAAAGAATCTTAAAAAACAAACAAAGAGGGACGCCTGGGTAGCGCAGTCGTTAAAGTGTCTGCCTTCGGCTCGGGGTGTGATCCCGGCGTTATGGGATCGAGTCCCACATCGGGCTCCTCTGCTGGGAGCCTGCTTCTTCCCCTCTCACTCGCCTGCTGTGTTCCCTCTCTCTCTGGCTGTCTCTCTGTCACATAAATAAATAAAATCTTAAAAAAACAAAAAAAAACACAAAAAAACAAACAAAGAAATGCCTGTTGTTTAAGGAAACAAAAGAAAAGCAATGGTTAATGATTGGATCAAATTATAAACCGATTTTTGAGTTCTGAGGATACCTAGTGGAGAAGATTTCTAGATGTTAAGCTCCGAACATCTTCAGAGAGAATGACAGCAGGCAGTGGCAGTCTGACAGAGCTTCCTGGTTTGTATTTTGAGTGTCCCTGGTGATCTTTGAGTGGCTTGTAGGACAACAGGCATGAAGATTGTCTACACATGAGCTATTGTGATGATTTCTCTGAAGTTTATATCAAGTCATTCATATTTAGTTTGCAAGGCTTTAGGAAAAGGGAAGTTTTAGTTCTCAAATGAATCCAACTCAGAAAGGAGGGAGAAAAATCAACAACATTAGTTTGGAGAGTTATAGCCAGACACTGGAGGAAACCAGAAGAACTCAGGATCTAGTCCAATTTATAATGAACAGGTGTTGCAGGCCAAGTCTGATGGCAGCTGTTTGGCTTGGCTTTTGGCCTCGAGAGGCTATTAAAAGTTCAATCTGGAGATTCCTTATAAGAGTTCCAGCAAAGCAGGTTTTAAAGAGCCTGTATGGTGAACTGCTAGTCTTGCTGCACTTATATAAATGATGAGACCAAGTTTTTTTGAAACTAGACTTCTTTTTGCAAACAGATTAGTATTAATTTGGCTGTCTTTAGAAAGGAGGGTGATTACAGAGAGAAATGTTTTACTAACCCACTGAGTAAATATTAGATTCAATAGATTTGGGTGAATTCCTCTCTTCTCGAGGTCCCCAGAATATCCTGGGGTTCCTGCACCTGCCAGAAAGTGACCTTCCTTACTCACCTGGTAAGGCTGCTGGGAACTCTGTAAGCAAGGTATCAGGCTGAGATTTCCAAGGGACTTTATTGGCTCCATAAAAATCAACCTTAGTTCTGTAAAGCTGTCTGGTCATATCTGAGTCTATGCACGTCTTTCTCAGATATGACATTCCAGTCAAAGCCCTGTAACATAACCAATGTTTCCAATTGTGTCATGTCATAAGGAGAACAGATTCTTATTGAACTTATACAAATAAATATATTGACATGAAAATATAAGAATACTCACTGAATTGGGGCACCTGGGTGGCTCAGTTGGCTAAGCATCTGCCTTTGGCTCAGGTCATGGTCCCAGGGTCCTGGGATGGAACCTCACGGCCTGCTCCCTGCTCAGTGGGGAGCCTGCCTCTTCCTCTCCTCCCAGCTTGTACTTTCTTTCATTATCTCTGTGTCTCTCTCAAATAAATAAATAAAATCTTAAAAAAAAAAGAATATATACTGAATTTCTGAAGTTTGGTAGGATCAGTTAGGGAGAAAAAGATCAATGTTTCAATTTGTTCACAAAGGTGTATTTTAACAAATTGCTGTAAGTCAGCTTAAGAGAAGAAGTTTCCTTAAATTTGGAAAAATGAAACATTTTAAAGAGTCAGCAATGTTTCAAACAAAAAGTCATAAAAATTCTAATTATTCTCCTCGGTTCATTCAGTCCCATCTTACTGATTTTTGTTCTACTTGAATCTAGTTTTTACTAGTTCAGAAATTCTTACCTAGTTCAATTTTATAATTTAAGTTTATCAAAAACTTGCCCTCAGAATTTTTTCTGAGTCTCAGTGAAGATGACACATTGGCAATAGCATCAGAGTAAAACAGTAACTGTCAAAGAGCTGATTAAAGTTCATTACAATGCAGTTGATGAGGATATTTTGTTATTTATGTGACACACAACGCTTTAAAGATAATAACATGCCAGGACATCAGATCTAGGATTTTTGCATAATTTTTAGAACACTTATTTTAATAACATATCTACATAAATATAATCTAACAAGGTTTAGTACCAGCTATTTGACAGAACTTCTCATGTAACTTAATGCAGCAACTAAGTCTAATTAGTTTAACTTCTCCCAAAATCTTTGAAATGTTCCAGGAGCTCTCTGGAGCACCTAAGTTAGGTTGTGCTCAAAAGGTAACAGAGTACAGGAAGATGGCAGCAGAGTAGGAGAACACTAGACTTGCCTCGTCCCCCAAATACAACTAGGTAACTATCAAATAATCCTAAATGCCCCAGAAATTGACCTGAAGACTGGAAGAACAAACTCCACAGTTAAAGGTAGAGAAGAGGCCACATTGAAGAATGTAGGAAGTGCAGAGATGTGGCTTGGGAGAGAAGCGGATCACGGCTGATGTGGTGGAGAGAGAGCCACAGTTGCAGAGAAAGATGACTGACAGACGAGCACACGGGGGAGCACATGCAGAAAACGATTCCCTGTAGCATTTGGGTTGGAAGGTAAGAGGGGTTGAGTTTCGTGACTCCTGATAACCAGCAGGACTTAAAGCCTAGAATTTTAAAGATCAGCGGGCTTGGCTGGGATAGAGCCCAGAGTACATTGCCTGCTCTCAGAGAGAAGACAGGCAGATAGCCCACAGACATACAGCATAGAAACAGCGATCTAAAGAGCACCTGAGGCACACAGTGGGAAGGTTATTTGCTCATCTTGGAGTGTGTCCCAGACAGGCAGCATTCATGGAGAGACCCCTCGGGGAACAGGGGCAATGGCGCTGGCCAGGGCCCTCAGCATAAGCACAGGGCCACCTGTAGGAACCAGTGCTGCAGCCACACTCACTACCTAACTTGCTTATATCAAGCCCCGCCCCCCGAGCCCCAGTGGAACCACCCTTCCCAGTCACATTTGCCTCAGTCCCAGCACTGAAGGTTCCCTGCCCCAGGAGACCAGCCCCTACCCCCGCCAACAGCATCTCTCTCAACCTGGGAGTTTTGCAGAGCCTCCGTTCTGGCAACAGTGGTGACAGGTCTCATTTTGCAAACAGACCAGAGCACACCTAGTTAAAATGTGCCATATTCAGGCCAGGGACCAAACTCCGTCCACAACAGGCAAAGATAGACTCTGAAGATGACTGGCCTAAAGGATAAAATGGCCAGAACACAACGGCAGAGCACCCACAGCACACACTGGAGACACCCCCAGAAGCACCAGGCCCTGGCGAACAGGGGACACCACATGACAGTCCACTACAGGACCTCTTCTTTATAAGGCAGTTACCCTTAAGAACAGGAGACATAGCTGACTTTCCTAACACAAAGAATCAGGCACAGAGGACTTAGACAAAATGAGAAGACAAAGAGATTTACCCCAAATGAAAGAACAGAATGAGGCCATGGCCAGAGATCTAAGCAAAACAGATATAAGTAACATGCCTGATGGAGAATTTAAAGCAATGATCATAAGGATAGTCACTGGGCTTGAGAAAAAAGTGGAAGACGTGAATGAGTACCTTAACACAGAGATAATGAATAACAGTAGAGATAAAGGGTGCAAAAAACAAAATGAGAAACACATTTGATGGAATGAACAGCAGGATGGAAGAAGCAGAGGAATGAATTAGTGACCTAGAAGACAGTAATGGAAAGGAATCAAGCTGAACAAAAGAGAAAAAAGATTTATGTAAAAGGAGAATAAACTTAGGGAACTCAATGACTCCATCAAGCATAACATTCATATTATAGGAGTCCCAGAAGAAGAGAGAGAAAACGGGGCAAAAAAATTTATTTGAAGAAATAATAGCTGAAAATTTCCCCAATCTGGGGAAGGAAACAGACATCCAGGTCTAGGAGGCACAGAAACTCCCAACAAAATCAACAAAAGCAGACCAACACCAAGACATATTGTAATTGAATTGGCAAAATGGTGATAAAAAAATTTCAAAGCAGCAAAGACAAACGAAGACAGTAACTTACAAGGGAAAACCAATATCTCTGATGAACATAGATGCAAAAATCCTCAACAAAATACTACCAAACAGAATCCAACAGTACATTAAAAATATCATACACCACAATCAAGTAAGATTTCCTGAGATGCAAGGGTGGTTGGTTCAGTAATCGCAAATCAATCAACATGATATATCACATCCATAAGAGAAAGGGTAAGAACCATATTATTATTTGAATAGGTGCAGAAAAGGCAATTTACAAAGTACAACATCCATTCATGGTAAAAACCCTCAAAAAAGTTGGTTTAGAGGGAACATACCTCAATATAATAAAGGCCATCTACAAAAAATCTACAGTTAACATCACCCTTAATGGAGAAAAACTGAGAACGCTTCCCCTAAGGGCAGGAACAGGACAAGGATGTCCACTCTCACCATTTTTATTCAACACAGTACTGGAAGTCCTAGCCACAGCAATCAGACAACAAAAAGAAATAAAAGCAATCTGAATCAGTAAGGAAGAAGTAAAACTTTCATTATTTGCAGATGACATGATACTATATATAGAAAACCAGAAAGACTCCACCAAAAAAGCTGCCAGAACTGATAAATCCGGTAAAGTTGCAGGATACACAATCAATGTACAGAAATCCATTGCATTTCTATACACCAATAATGAAGTAGCAGAAAGAGAAATTAAGAAAACAACCCCATTTACAATTGCACCAAAAATAAGATACCTAGTAATAAACCTAACCAAAGTGGTGAAAGACCTGCTTTAATTACATTTATTAAAATTCTTAACCATTAGAAACCTAGTTTCTAATGAAAACTAAGTACTAAGCAATTGAGAACTGTTATACCAGTATTCTTTAGATTGGCAAATTTATTAATACATTTCATGATTTCTAGAAATGTGTTTTTTCATAGTACAGTCTTTCAATAAAGCACAAAACATGTTTACTAACAGAACCAAGTTTATCTTCAGTTTTTCCATAACAAGACAAAAGTAGATAAATCTGTGTTCAGTACTTACTGTTTCATTATTTTACCTTATTTGGCAATGATCTGTATATTCAATAAATTTAACTTAACTCATCATTTAATGTAGTAAAACTTTAAAGTTTCACGTTACCAAAGATTTTGAAGTTATTTTAAGATTTACCTACAAACCTTTTTATCTTATTTACATCTATTTAATTGACTTGTTCTTAACAATTTTGTTTAGATGACCCACAAAACTTTGAGGCATTAGACAAAGTCAACTATTATTCTAAGTTGTTTTTTTTTCTGATAAATTTTGCAACAGAGATAACATGAACTTACATGACTTTCAGCAAACACAGGTAGGATAAGTTTTTTTTATTAAGTTTTTAATTTTAATTCCAGTATAGTTAACATACAGTGTGACATTAATTTCAGGTGTACAATAAATATAGTGATTCAACAATTCTATACATTACTCAGTGATCCTCATGGTTAAGTGTACTCTTTAATCCCCATCACCTATTTTACTCATCCCTCCATCCATCTCTATATTAAACGCTGGTAACTCTAAAGACATGTTATTGTTTTGCTTTTTAAAGGTTTTATTTATTTATTTGACAGAGACAGCCAGCGAGAGAGGGAACACAAGCAGGGGGAGTGGGAGAGGAAGAAGCAGGCTCCCAGCGGAGCAGGGAGTCCGATGCAGGGCTCCATCCCAAGACCCCGGGATCACGTCCTGAGACAAAGGCAGACACTAACTTAACGACTGAGCCATCCAGGTGCCCCTAAAGACATGTTATTGTAATTAAGCCAACAATCTCAAATGAGCTTTAGTAGCGAATATTTTCCCTGATCACATGAACTTGAAAAACACTTGGGTTAGTTTCTATCTTTCTGAGTTTTGGAATGCCCAATCCTTAGAAACGTTTATCGTCAATCCTACTGAATAGAACTCTTTTATGTTAATTTTAGCAATACCATCTGGAGATAGAGAAAATTTCTCACTTTTATAACATATATGGCCACACATACACTGACAAGATGCAGGGACACACATACAGACAAGATGCAAACAGTCTTACAGCTTTTGTTCTTACAAATACTTGTGGAAAGGACATTAAAGGCCCAATTTCCAAATACCTCCTTTTTTTCTTATGAAAAACTTCTTCCTAAAGTTTGTATTTAAAAAAAAAATGGCTCTTAGATCCTAGAGAAGATGATAGAAAATTTACATCACAAAGTCTCAGAGAAAGTACCCAAGTTTTCTCCAAAGTGGAGATTTGCAACATTATCTGTCCTGTTATCAGAAGTCTAAGAGTCTGGGCACAAGAGCCTTTGTAGCAGTTTATATTTCAAAAAGGTCTCTTTCGCCTTTCTCCTGCCTTCATTCTCAGGTGATTATGGGCTGTGTTTATATTATATTTTAAAGACATAAGATTTATGATTTTAAGGGACAGAGAAAAAATGCAAAAAAAATTCCCCCCCAGTG